>NW_020634374.1:772755-1072755 GCF_003573695.1 Papaver somniferum
GACATACACATGAAAAGCCTACATACATAAGGTGCAAATCTATGTACACCAATATGAAAAACTTATATAATGTGGACTAATATGAACACCACTCACCTGTGAAAAATATTAGCATCTTTCATATAGAACCGAGAAATGTCACTATTCATAGGCCCAAAGTGAATCCTCCATGAACATCCATCTTCTTTACACATTGCAGTATACCGAGTTTTTTTATTTTTCAGAATACTAATCTTATAACCAGTAGCCATTTTGTACTTATCCACAACAATTCTAACAACTTCAACACCACTTATAAACTCTCTACCTATCTTGTCAAAAATATGAACCATTCATTGGAACAAGAGGTTTTCCTTTATCTGCATCATGATCTACCACCCTTACAAGCTTAGGACTTTCAGTTACACAAGAATTTGCAGTACTAGAACCAGAACTAGTACTACAACCAAATTTAGAACGAGAACTAGTCTTCTAAATCACATCAACATTCAAATAAAAATCTTCATTGTTAATATATATAGTAATAGCAACTACACCTTGCAGTTGTATATCACCAAGTACAAAAACTATTTGAGCATTATCCATATAGCTCAAACGCATAGTCTCAGGAGACAAAGACCTCCACAGCTTGCATGCAAAATGCTTCAACTCATCTACGGTGCTCTGCATACATACACGAAAAGATGCCGAATGCTCACCATGATTCAAAATCGCATAAACTACTTTCTCAGACATAGTTGATATACTTGCATATCCCAACAGACATATATAAGAAATTAGAAAAATATAAAGTGTACAAAAGAATACACATGCTATAAAAAAGATATCACTCACTCTATCAATTAATCAACATCAACAAAATTCAGAGCGTTATATATACACACAGAGCATTATAAAAACACACATGAACATCAAGACATCTAACTAACATATAAAAAAGATCTAAAAATCACCAACACAAAGAGATTTGAAAATAAAACAAGAATCTGAAGCAACTAACAAAGAGATTTAAAAATCAAAAGGATTTGAATAACAATTTAAGACATGAGAAAGATAATAACATTTGAAGCTTCAAATCACATTTACAGATTTAAATAGCCTACAACGTGAACATCATGCAGAAAACTACACATTATATGTAATCAAAAAATAAAATAGAAATCAAGTACTTGATCAATTAATCGAAGATTAGAACACGTAGATGATTTCATAAAAAACAAAAATCAAAATCAAAAACAGTATATCAAAAGTGTTTCAGGATAATCAAAACCTAAGAAATAACAAAATCAAAAAAAAAGATCATAATCCATATTCAAATCTTTAGTATATAATCATACATCGGTTCGATTTCATATCATTCAACAAAAAACAAAAATCAAAATAAAAAACAGTAAATCAAAAGTGTTTCAGGATAATCAAAAGTTAAGAAATAACAAAAGAAAAGAAAAAAAAGATCATAATCAACAACATGTAACAGATCGTATTCATATCATGCATTCATAAAACTCAAAATCAGTAAGAAATCAATCAATTAACAAATGAGAGAACCAGTAAGAGAACAAGCAATTACAGATGCAAAACTTACATAAGATTGAAATCTGTTGCAGAAACGATTGAAATCCGATTAATTGCCCCCAAAATATCTCTGTCTCGCGCTATCGCTCTCTAATATTTTTCTGAATCAAAATCTCAGATCAAAAAGAAAATCAATTCAAAAACCTAAATTTAAATACCGAATTGTTGGAAGGTCAGTTCTGGAATATTTAAAAATCAGAAACCGCTGGATGGACACGAATTTGGACTAGTCAAGATTTGGACGAAACTGTAAAACACGGGGATATTTGGAATAGAGCGTCCTGAGCTTTGGAGGGATAGACTAGAGCGTACAAAGCGCACTAAAAATAGGATTAAACATTAATTTACACGTCTAGTCTAAAATGACGATCTAACTGACGGGTTACCTCGAGCTTTTCTTCCTGTGAAATAAAAATTCAGCCGGTAATCGTCATCTGGTGTTACAATTTCTTGTTATGTATAAGTATGGCTGCTGCTGCTGCTGCAATTATAGGGTTCATGTTTTGATCTTAAAAAGTTCTACCAAAGGCCGTGAAGTTGTGATGTTAAGCCGGTGAGTCATCTTATTTTTAGGTCCGTCTGTGACCAAGAGCCTTTTTTTTTCCTTTTTCATGACGTGTATATATGCAGTAATTATTAACTAATGTATGACGTGTATATTTTTTTTCCATGACATGTGTATATCGGTATTAATTAGTTGGTTATATATGGACTGAACTATCGAGGGAAAAAGGGAAAGTAAAGATATTCTTTCCATTGAAAAGGTAAACACAGATCTCCTAAATATAATTAGATTATACTTATCTAGGAAATCAAAAAGATTTCGTTTTGATCTTATAAATCTCTGTAATAAAAAAAGGTTGTGTTTGTCTCCTTGATCAAAGAGTCAAAGAGTGGACAAGATTGGCCGAAAAGGGTCATCCGGCGGTCGGGATCATTCAGATGGAGTTTGACTTGGACGGCTGGGAATAATTTGGTAATGTTTCGGGACTGAGTGTGGGTCAACAGATACAATACAGAACGAAATCGTCTTTTACGATTCAAGGTTCAAAGTATACAAAAAACGCTCTCTCTTCCCTTTTTTTTCCTCAAAGCGCTTGACCTGATTATTGTTTGATTTCCGAAGTTTGTTTGTTTTATGGTATAGGTTTAGGAAAATTTAGTTTTTTTTTCCTTCCAAATTGAGGGTTTTCTGAATTCTATGGTTTTCACTCCTCCGTCTCAGCCATTAAAGGTTGTTGTAGATGCAACTGTAATTATAAAATCAACTCTTCTTCCATATGATTCCTTCCGAAGTAACTATATTGGAGATATGCATATATATGTATATTATTGGAGATACACATATATTTATATTTATGGTTACATAATAAGTTAAGTGAGGAATAATATTATTTTGTGTAAATATGTTAATCGATATGTATTAGGATATCTATCTATTTAGCTTTCGAAGAACAGAATTGTAATCCAAGATTTTGATAATAACAAAACTTCAATTCTCTACCTTGTCGTTTCATGGCATCTGAGCCAGATTCGAAATAAACCTAAAATTGATTTGATTTCAAATTATACGGGTATGATGATTTCTCCGGTGAAATTGAATAGTGATAATTATGAACAAGATAAACAAATCGTTGTTAATACGGCACTTATGAATATTGATGCAAATTCAACTGGAAGCTATCTTTCTTCACAAGATCGACTACCACTTGCTAATACACTCACTGATACACAGTGGGAAGCTATTGTGAATATGTTTAATTCTTCAAATAAGGAGGGCTCGAATGAAAAAAATTCTAGGAAATGGATACTTGATACAGAGGCTTCGAGACATATGACAGGGAGTAAAGATTTCTTTTTCAAAACATATCAAATAGGTTTTTCTTCCGTAAAACTTCCAAACGGCGCGTACACAGCTGCTTCATGTGAAGGAACTGTGGTGTTTGAAAAAATATGAGATTATATCGTGTTTTACATGTCCCTGATCTTCACTGCAATTTGATTTCATTAGCGTGTTTAATTAAAGATTTGAAATGTATTGTCACTTTGACTGATAAGTTGTGTGTGATACAGGACCGCACTACGAGGACGTTGATTGGTGTTGGTGAGGAACGAGATGGGGTTTATATCTTTCACAGTGGAGCGCAGATTATGGCACATCGAGTTACTACTGGTGAAAATTATTACTTATGGCATAAGCGTTTAGGTCATCCTTCTAATAAGATTATTTCTTTGCTTCCTGGTATGAATAAAGTTGATTGTCAGAAGTTTCTCAATGAACCATGTGATACTTGTTTTAAGGCTAAACAAACACGTGCTAGTTTTCCTATAAGTGAGAATAAAGCAAATGACATCTTCAGTTTAGTTCATTGTGATGTATAGGGTCTGTATCGTACATCGTCTTCTTGTGGTGCACATTATTTTCTTACTATTGTTGATGATAATTCTCGTTGTGTCTGGGTTTATTTGATGGCACATAAAACTGAGGTGGTGAAAAAATTTCAGAGTTTTTGTGCAATGGCTAAGATACAATTTGATAGACATGTTAAGAAAGTTCGCAGTGATAACGGTACTGAATTTCGTCCATTGCTTCCATTTTTTTCTGAACAAGGAATAGAATTTCAAACTTCATGCGTAGATACTCCACAGCAAAATGGGCGAGTGGAACGAAAACATCGTCATATATTGAATGTAGCACGTGCTTTGCGATTTCAAGCAAATTTACCTCTTCGGTTTTGGGGTGAGTGCATTCTAACCGCTGCTCATATTATTAATCGCACGCCTACTACCTTGCTCGATGTGAAAACTCCTTATGAAATGTTACATAGAAAGCCACCTATTTATACTCATATTCGAGTATTTGGATGTTTGTGCTATGCAAGTATTGTCCCTCGTGATCGTAACAAGTATTTTCCGCACTCGTCAACGTTCTCAGGTACGCCTTATCCAGGGCTTTGATTCGTTTTTATTTTGGACTATTGAGATACTCCTTTGTATAGTTATTGATAAGATTTGTAAAATTGTTGCAATTTAGGGTCATAGATTTTGGCAAAGTTAGGATTTTCTGGGTTTTGCAAACTCTGGGGTTTTTCTTCGGCCATTAACAGTTCTAATAAGAATATCTTCAAATTTTAGGATGCCGATTATTGTGGTGTAATAAGATATCTAGCTACGAATTCTAAGCATGTTATGTTGCACAGTTGAAACTTGAAGGGACGGGTGTGCTGAAACCATCTCCAAAGGAGAGGCTTGTTTCCAATTCAAGGTCAGTTTTCTTCTTTAGATTAGTTTATTAATTAAACTTATCATTAATAGCATATAGTTTAGTACCCGAACATGGGCAACAAAAGATAATCCATTAACATAATTCCCAGGGCATAGGGAGGTTTTATTCATATGTTATGGAAACATAGTGATTGTATAAAATCTTATATGATGTCGTTTGGGGTTTTAGAATGTCTTGACATAACCCATGGTTTTCTGGGAAGAAAAGAAAACTTATTGAACTTGGAGTTTATTTTTCATTCTATGGAGGTTGATTTTGTGATGCTTAGTAGTGTTCTTACGTAATACATTGTGCACCCTGGACGATTACAATCGATCGGTGAAGTTATAAATTTGTTTTGCAAGATGCGCTAGGTTCTAATTTCTTCTAAATATGATAGATGTTGTTCTATTATGTCTCCTAGCTTCTTTTCCATGGACTATACTTCCATAATTCATTCTAGCACGTAAATTATGCTAAGTATAATGTTTATATGTGTAACCAACAAAGCTCATGCAATTAAGAAGGAATTTGCAGGAAAGCTAATGTGAGTTCTAATACAGTCCTGAGATATGTTTCTCTTTACTTTATATTTACTTATAAGTTTTGGTCACTGAGCTATGTTTTGATTCCATGGTAAACAGGCCAGACAACAGTTATGCTGCTAAATATGTCTCAGATGACTGTCCGTATTACTCGCCAAGGTTTTTGATCATTCAATTCTATGTATAAGCACTTTCATGTGTAGACATTGTTGGTTCAGCGTGCGTTGGCTTATAAAGATCTTACTCTCATATTTGTTTTCTAATGCATAGGAAAAACACCGACTAAGATGGACTATAGCCTCTTTAATTACTTGATCCTCGACATGCTTGGCAAAAGATGATCAAGGCAAGGATTTAAGTTTCTAAAGACCTGGCAGTGGAAGTATGACAGCCGTAAACCAATGAAGTGTATGGCATGGATATGCACTTGATGGATGTAAAGGTAAGAAAAACGTCCTTCATAACTTGGGATTTGTTATATTATAGTCGATATGTTATTACTATGCTGGAATTAGGTGTCTCACATGTCATAGAAACCTCAGATCAATGCAAAGATACCAAAGGATCTCATAGGAATATTCGAGAGCTAGTTGGTCGGAGGAGACATATAATCTATTGAAAGATTTACTCTATTGGATACAAAGGGAACTATAAAATTGTTGACCTCAAACATGTTATGTGGTTCAAGAAATTCAATAAAGTAAAGTGTTTGACAACGATAGCCCAGGATTTCCAGAACACAAGTTCGACTCCATAGACTTCGAAAATACATCGAGAAAGGTGGACGACACCACATTCTATTTAACTAAGGATTGCATTACCTTCCAGTCATTTATGTAATGTAAGATATGCGTGACTGACAGAATTTTTGTTTGTAGATGTTATAGGAAAATTGACGTCATAGCAGTTGGAATTTTTTTGGGATGCTATAGGAAAATTGAAGTTTGTCTCAGGTGTTACCATGGTAGCGTTTCTATAGCCAGGTTAGGACTAGCGAATTGGCAAAGAAGGAAATAACAACCCAAGATGCAAATTAAGTCAATTTCTAGAGACAATGTACTAAATAGTAAATAGTCAATTAAAAACTTTCGTTTTTTGGTTTTAATACCAGTAACCCAGATAAACACACTAACCCTTATAGATTTTGGTTTTTCTGTAATACATGATTTATTTTCCTTATTTTAAGTTTTGATTTGTTTTTGTGATTTTATTGACGGAGAAGTATGTATGTAACATTGACATTCAGAACCCAAGTAAACTTCAACAATTACGAAAGAATGGTATCTGTTATTGGCGAAACTCTTATTCCTATCAAGAAGGGCCCCTCAATACGCTGCTTTGAGCTTCGAGGTGGTATTACAACTTCGTTTTGCTTCATGTGATCTAATTTATGTTTTCTCTTGGATTTCAAGGTTCGTGTTTTTTGTCCCTATTTGCTCTTGATACGTGAGTTTATGTCGCTTTGCTATCATTAAAGACACCTCTCAATTCAAAGTCTGATTTTCATTTACTTGCGACAGAAAAAAATATCATATGGTTCAGTCATTCTAAGGTTAAAATTTTAAGTAAACTCTATTAATCGAATTTTGTTTTTAGGTTTCTATACAAAAGATTATACTTTGACGTCTAGGTCTCAGTTAGTCTTGCTTCCCAATCGTGATATTCTTAATTGTAAAAGTTTGGGCATTCAATTGAAGGATATAAAGGTTATAGTTTTGCAGCCAAATTGAATTTTTGACTATCATCTGATGGGATTGTTATCCTACAGTTTGGTCTTTGCTGCTAACCTAAACTTGAGTTCGATAGCTTCAGTTTGTTGTTACGTGTAAATTGATTAAGACATGCAGATAATTGATTAGACATATTATTTCTATTCGTATCAAGTGATACCAATGAACTAATATCTATCTATACTTTTAGTCTTACACTGGGTGACTGGTGTTGTGCTTATTACTTGCCAGATTTAAAATATTAACCTTTTATGAGTTGACATATTAACTTTTAAGATATTAACCTTTTATGAGTTGACATTAATGTGAATCCAGGTGAAGCAAGTCAATGATCATTTCAAGGAACCACATCAATTATTAGAGGGTTAGTTCTTTCACGGGGACTGTTGATGTTATCCATTGTCGGAACCGCATCAGTCGTGCCCAAAATGGTGAGTTTCGTGGTCCATATATTTGTTTTACTATTCAGCGATTTTGAATGCATGATTAGACTATCTTAGAATTGTTAGAATTTGAATTTATATTCGAATTTTCGTTGTTTCTTGAGTGATTTTTGAACAACAAATATGGCAAGGCAAGCATGTGCTGGGGTTTTTTGGGTTTAGTAAGCTCTAGGTTTTTTTCCTCCTCGGTCTTAGCTATTTGCATTTTAACAAGAGGTTAAGTTGTAAATGCTAAGCGTGTTGCATATTTGGAAGATATTATTGTGCTGAAAATAGATTAGGAAATGCATCTTTTTTCTCGACCTTATCTGATTCCTGTAAGGTTGACCTCCAAGGAACGTCGATGATAAGTTTGTGACTGTAGTGAACAAACAGAGCTGGCTAATCATTCTTTGTTAACACGTTTGAGGTCCAGGGATCTTCGACGATAAAGCAAGTCATCTCATATGCATCTTCGTTCTTGGTAACCGAAAATGTGTTTGCATATATTGACTACAATTTCAACCATAAAAGAGATTGGCAAAGTACCTCAACAAATAAAATTCAATTTATTTTGCCTAATAACACATTTCTTGAGAAATAGGTTAGCTCATTGTAAGATTTTGATTTGGCTTTTGAGGTTTGGTCACACGATTAGAAGCTGATTAATTTTGATCAGTTTAGTTTAGAATTTTATTTTTTTAAAGCCTGGAAAAGTACAGTTGAGCATGTGGTTCCTGTGCAAGGCGTACACTTTTTTTACTTTCTGACTACATTTTTCTTACTGACAATTGGGTGTTGGTGTATTGACCGTGTAGTCCGTGTCTATTGCACAAGATTACTAATGCAAGAATCATAGCATCTGCGCAATAGTGAGGCAACTTCAAAGTCTAAGGACATGTACTGCCCTAAACTGTAAGAGGGATACAAAGGATACAAGTCTATTGAGGATGGCAGACTCACATCAAAAGATAAACAAATCTACTAATTTATGTACAAAATTGTATTGTATATATAACAGCCTTTCGTCTTAGATCATTTTAAATGTGATACAGTAGAAGGAAAAAGGTGTTTACATTAGTTTGCGGACGGGATGTTGGAATTTATGTGTATATTTGTTGATTGATTTTCCTATACTGGTGGTAGAAGTGACTTGGAGATCTGTTAGCAAAACGTTCACAATTGATGGCGAAGATTGATATAATATGAAATTCAGTCTTAGTAATCTTACAGATCTGCATGTATACAGTCTTTCTTTCTTTTTTAGTAAGGTGTAAATCTTAAAATGGGTTTTAGTATAAAAAAAAAGAACAAAATTCTTAAAATGGGCTTAATGAAATATTTATGCAATCTACTAAAATGGGTTTGATAATTGACAACACGTATCCGGTCTCTATAGGTCGTCTTATCACGGAAAATGACAAATTCTAACCGATACCAATGGCTTAATGAACATAGGTGTGCATGTAGAAAGAAAGCTTTTTATACCTATACATTGTTTTCTATCAAACAGATACCAATATTGTTCTCTCTAGAGGAGAATATCATGAAAGTTGATTGCCTTTGCGTCGTACCTGAAGTTTCCCTTATATGCTTTACATACCAGTATATTCAGACATCATTAACCGTGACAGTATTTTAAGTTGATTATTTTTTACCATTTTCTATGTTGTGCAACAACCAATCAATCCCATTATTTAATCACATTTATGAATTTGTTAGATAAGAATGAGCTCAATCAATCCCAGGCCTAGCACAAGATGATGAGGAAGTTGAGGCTTTAGCAGCAATGGAAGCAATCAAAAGCTTCAGCTGTGGAAAAACTGCATTTGGAGGGCGACTGTCTGAATGTAGTGGATGCAATAAATGGAAGTGTAGGCAAAGTCAGATGGACTAATAATAATATTATTCAAGATTGCAGAAGTTTATTAGTAGGTTTTAGAGATTGTAAATGTACTTTTATACACAGGGAATCAAATGAGGTAGCAAATAGCTTAGCCAAGAGAGCTAGGACTTCCAGAATTGATCAACACTGGAGTGAAAATTTTCGTTCTTGGTTAAAATCTCTAATTAGAGAAGAACCACTTACATTAAAGTTATTTAATTAAATTTCTTTCTCATTAAAAAAAAGACCATGGATGTTGAGGAGGCGTGATAATGGGGTTTGTGCTACTTTTAACTGTTGTATCCATCAAGTAGAGGTACGGCCAGGTCAGGCATGTTTCTGGTCGGCCTAGCCTAGCCTACGGCCTGGCCATAATCAGCCTGCTTATTAAAATGGCCAAGCCGGCCTGTTTAATAAGTTAATTACCTTTGCGTCATACCTGAAGTATTCAGACATCATTAACCATGAAAGTATTCTGAGTTGATTATTTTTTAACACTTTCGTTGTTGTACAACAACCTAATGCAATGTCATTTATTTCTTTGGGTTATTTAATCATATTTATGGTTTGTTAGATATGAAGCTTGAAGTGCGGAATGTTTGTGACATTATGGTAATGGGACCATGGATGTTGAGGAGGCATGATAATGGGGTTTGTGATACTTTTAACTGTTGTATCCATCAAGTAGAGGTACGGCCAGGCCAGGCCTGTTTCTGGTCGGCCTAGCATAGCCTACGGCCTGGCCAGAATCAGCCTGCTTATTAAAATGGCCAGGCCGGCCTGTTTAATAAGTTGATTACCTTTGCGTCATACCTGAAGTATTCGTACATCATTAACCGTGATAGTATTCTGAGTTGATTATTTTTTACCACTTTGTTTGTTGTACAACAACCTAATGCAATTTTGGGGCTATTTAATCACATTTATGATTTGTTAGATATGAAGCTTGAAGTGTGGAATGTTTGTGACATTATGGTAATGGGACCATGGATGTTGAGGAGGCATGATAATGGGGTTGGTGCTACTTTTAACTGTTGTATCCATCAAGTAGAGGTACGTCCAGGCCTGGCCTGTTTCTGGTCGGCCTAGCCAGAATCAGCCTGCTTATTAAAATGGCCAGGCCGGCCTGTTTAATAAGTTGATTACCTTTGCGTCATACCTGAAGTATTCAGACATCATGAACCGTGACAGTATTCTGAGTTGACTATTTTTTACCACTTTCTCTGTTGTACAACAACCTAATGCATTGCCATTTATTTTTTTGGGTTATTTAATCACATTTATGATTTGTTAGATAAGAAGCTTGAAGTGTGAAATGTTTGTGACATTACGGTAATGGGACCATGGATGCTGAGGAGCCGTGATAATGGGGTTTATGCTACTTTTAACTGTTGTATCCATCAAGTAGAGGTATTAAACAGGCCGGCCAGGCCGGCCAGGCCAGGCCTGGTATGTTTCTGGACGGCTTGGCCAGAATCAGCCTGCTTATTAAAATGGCCAGGTCGGCCTGTTTAATAAGTTGATTGCCTTTGCGTTATACCTGAAGTATTCAGACATCATTAACCGTGACAATATTCTGAGTTGATTATTTTTACCACTTTCTCTGTTGTACAACAACCTAATGTAATGGCATTTTTTTTTGGTTATTTTATTACATCTCTGAATTTGTTAGATAAGAAGCTTGAAGTATGAAATGTTTGTGACATTATGGTAATGGGACCATGGATGATGAGGAGGCGTGATAATGGTGTTGAAATGTGCGATTAAGTCGGCGATAAAAAAAGAAGGTTGGATGTGATGAATTCTAACGGCTTCTATGTGGAAAATTGAGGGATTTAAGGTTATTATGTTAGTGAGATGTGCAGTGGTTCTAAAACATAATTATATAACTCTCCTCCCTCAAATAGTGATTATTGCTCTATTGTTACACACTTGCATAAGAGCCTGTCTTTTTTTCAGTGTCAGACATGAAATGCTACATTATATGTTCTGAAACATGCATCGAGTAGTATAATAGGATTTCTATTCATTGATAACATTGTTGATGTTACTACTGATAAACTATCAAGTAATGACAAGACAAAAAGATCTTTATAAGTGAAATTAATTTGGGAATGCATTGGAAGAATGAGCAATGGAAGTCAATTCTAATGTTCAAGAGGAGTGCATACCTTCCCTTGAACTATGTACTGCTATTTCCATAAGGTGAACCGAGTTGGAAATTTGATATGAAAAACTGGATACTAAATCTTGATTGACTCTCAAATAATTGCACAATTTTCACTTTTTCCAACAGATAGGTGAGTATTCTACTATCATAAAAGCAAAAAACTATTGAAAGAGTTTTTAGTAAATGCTTGGGCATGAAGTGAGCAGAATTGTCTATACTCATGGATATGCTGCCAACAGATTGTTATGTTACTATAACAAAAATGGTAGGCGATTGGATGGAACCCAATAAAATAGGTAAGGCCTGTCATGCCATAGTCGTTCATTGGTGTTCCCAGACATATAATTGAGATATATCAAGATTAATTGCTATCATATGATTGGATTACACCCAGATATCGGCCAGACAATGAATTTGAATCCTAATTGGGTGGAGACTAAAGACAAGCTCCTACAACATCAATATGCTTCTGATCGTCCTAATCTGATATTCCGTGTCTTTGAGTTAAAGAGAGAACATTTAATGACAGAAACCATAACGAAAAAAGTGTTTTAAAGTGGTTTCACACGTGTTTGCAATTTAATTTCAAAGCGCAGGTGGCCTTATATGGATGTTTTTTTATTTTGGATGACTCTGAAGAAATTCGAATCATGGAGCATGTTAAACATTTTGTTTGTGTCGATTTTCTATATGGAAAATGGATTCATTGTATTCAATTTGTTAGGAAATACATGGTTCACGCTGTCAATGGGTACCCATTACCCGAAACTGGAACCGAACCCGGTAGATTCAGGTCCGGTTTCGGGTCCTAAAATTTGTCTCATCAAAAACTTAAGACCCAACGGGTAACTACTCGATTGAATCTGAATCTTAATGGGTCCAAACAGGTAATACCCGTCCGGTACCCGATCATTTGTCCTTTTAGCAACTTTATAAGTAACTTCTTAGTTTTGGCTTTGATTTTTTTTTTCATTTTTCATTTTTTTTTTACATTTAATATTTATTTAGTGCATTAAATATAATTTAGATTAAATATATTTAGTACATTTAATATAAAAAATAATAACAATTTTTTTAAAAATAATTTAGATTCAAGTCAAAAGAGAAAGATATTGAGTTTTTGATTTTTTTTGGTTGTTTTCTTAATCCCCAAAGGGTACCCAGAATCGACGGGTACCCGGAATTTTTAACGAGCCATGTTCAAGATCCACAAATTTAAGATACTAACCCGGAACTGTTTGGAACCGGACCCGATTTTTGTAAGTATGCAGTGACAACCATAGGTTCATGAAATAAGGACTTTATGTGCATGAAACATGGAAAATGTAATGGAGGTTATCCGAAGACATATGTCGATAATACAAGTATGAATGAAAGTGGATATTTTATCGTCAGCGTAATGATAGGAGGGAGGTAATTGTTCATAAAAAATACAGAGAAATCAATATAAATATTATTCCGTACAACCCATATTTGTCTAAAAATATAGTGACCACATTAATGATGAAATCGGTAGGAGGAGTAAGAGCCGGAAAATACGTACATACATCTAAAAAGTCGTGATGGCGCGTAACTTTAGATTTCAGTGAATATGACGAGGCACAATAATACATTGACGCAACATACATTGGACCACCAGAGGTTGTACGGCCACTCGTTGGACTAAGAAGAGCCTAACGTTGTTTGATTGACTATCCACCTTCACGGGCAACAAAGAATTGTGTAGATGCCGTAAGTCAAAGGATAAAGTTTGAAAAGTTTCAGAAGACTATAACAATAACATTGATGGAGTACTTTAATATTAACCTCACTTTTAAAGAATATCCTTATCAAGAATTACCTGACGGACCTCAACACTTTGTGCGAACAAAGAAAAATGGAAAAATAAGACAATGAGGTTTTGGGATTGCAAGGATATACTTCGTCAAACATAATGCCAATGAGTTGTACACCATATTCATTTGGAAGGTGTATATTTATTTGAATTTGTGAAGACATTTAAAGGATGGTGCGTGCACGGTGAAACTTCACGCTACTTTCAAAGCAATTTGCATTTCCCTTGAAATTTAGATGATGGTGTATCCTTTTAGTGTCTACGAGAAGAATCAATGATGAAAACTGGAATTCAACTTAGAAAACTCTACAAGATCACTTTTCACGAATGTAATCTTACCCAACAAAAAGTCTTGGAGTCGAAGTTTGGATTAAGAATATGCGATGACTTACACTTTAAACTACGTGTGAGGCACAACATCCATTTGCCAACTAATGAAAAAAATACTCGATTTTGGATTATACCCCCTAGATAAGAAACTACATGAACTTGGAAAGTCTCTTGACGATTTCTAACCAATATAAAATTGGAGTAATCGATGTTGCTGGTGATAGGTTAGGAGTATTGGTTGGTACAACTTGCGGTATGAGATTATGAAATTAATGAGGATATTGGGATAGTAGAACTTTGCTCAGTTGTTGCAGTACTAATTGGTTTCGTGCAGGTAAATAATGAGATTTTTTCTCTCTCTAAATGGCAGTGCAAGAAGTGGAAAAACTTTTTTGTACGGAACATATTAGCCGCAAGTTTTCGCATAATTGAATACATATTTCTTGTTGTTGTTTCTTCTAAAATTGCTTTGCTTATTTTTGTGGGAGGTCGTACCCGCATTCTACATTCAAAATTCCCAAAGAAATAGTTGAAACCAGTGTTTATGGAATTGATAAAGAGGATAAATATATATGCTAAACTCCCGAGACAAGTGAAACTAATTATATGAGATGAAGTTCTGATATGTTATAGAATTTGTGTAGAAGGAGTTGATCTAAAAATTCGTTATTCTCGAGATTATAAAAGACCATTCGGTGAATTATATGTATTATGTGCAGAGATTTTGGAAAAATATTTCCTGCTATCGCCGGAATATGTCGAGAAGAAATATATCAGTGGAACATGTCTAAATATAATTGCTTTGGATAGACGTCATTATACTAACCCTTAATCAATGCATGGATATAATCATGCTTGAGACAAAAAATATATCTTTTGAAAAATTCTTGATAGAGGTAAAAATCTTCGCAATGTTGTGTTTACCATTTGGTTTCATATTTACACATGAAAAAATACTTTGATATTCATGTGTTGGATATTATAGGTTAGGGATATATTGAAGGAAGTTGTTGATCTTCCCGAGTTAATGGATAGGTGTAAAGACATGCCTAGATTAAATAAAATATATTTATCCCTAGATGGGTAAATAAGAGAGAGCACGTCCAATTCGTTTTACCGAGCAGATCATACTATCAAAGCACAATGAAGAAATACACAAAGTTGGTTGTTCAATCATTTTACTGAGAAATCTTACACCCAGAAAAGTATCTACAGAGATACAAGGCTATGATTTACTAAATGTGGACAACACGTAATCGAAGCCACACCTCTAACCAATGACAAAGCCAAAAAATGCATTTGTCCAAGGCGTTACTTCCCCGTCCTTGCGGCATTTTTCATGACCATCAACATATGTTGGCATAAATATGTGCAATACTTTATTTATCCATGGGAAACTTTATGTAACACTATCAATGTGTACTCGAGGATAACTATGTTACTAACAAAGAAAACCGCAGGACTTTCGACAACAAATATCGTGTACCCCGAAGTTTTGTTGTAGAACTGTAAATGTTGTTTTCTCATAACAGTCTACGTAGTACATATTGATCAGAAAATTTTGTATGGAGATTAGTTTTTTTTTTTTTTTTTGTAGTTTCATTTTTCATAGATTAGGTATCGTTATTCAAAGAGGAGTTGGAGCCCAGCTTGTGGCCAGGCTACCAACCAAAACATTTGTATGAGTTTATGAAATTAAACATCACTCAGACGATATAATATTTTCTTATGGTATGCCATTGTGAACTATATGGGATGCAAAAAACTGTTATTTTATTCAAGAATTTCTAAACATCGAAAAGATGATATCACATGTTTACTGTTCTTATGCAATAAATATGGAAACGCCTTTTACTATCACAAAGAAGAAATATTTTTCACAGATAATTTTCGACTCAATGTATGTATTAAAAGTAAAAGTCGGTTATATGTATTATTGTAAATCCACATCATTTTTTAATGTGTTTCTTTTGCAATAAGAACAAAATATATACATCATTTATATATGTCTTTATATTCATAAATCCATGTCATATTCGTCGTCTGAAAGACAAATATGAAATAAAATAAAATGATTGATATTTTTTTCGAGATATATATTTGTTGTAACTGTATGCCTAAATATAGACTGATTTTATTAGTATTGATGTCATAGAAGTATGGCCACCCTTGAATAATATAGGTTATCTATTGTATAATTGACTAGGTTGTAATATTTTGAAGGCATTTGGATATATTAATTAAGTTGGACTCTTTTTTGATATATTTACAAAGAAATAAAGTATGTACACTTAATAATAAAATTAGAGATTGAGTCGGGGCCGTAAAGCTAAGTTGAACTCTTTTTTAAGAAAAATATGAGTGTACGTTTAACACTAAAATGTTACTACCCGAACAAGGGAAAAGACCGACAAGGGAAAAGACCCAATCTATCAACAGTTGTATGTTTATGATATTAAGAAAGAACAAAATAAATTGAGAGAAAGTATGATTATCATCCTAAGAAAAAACAAAATAAATTGCGAGAAAACTTATACAAAAGTATAGAGGACTTAGCCGAATCTGGGTTAAATCCCGATAATGGAGTTAAGCCATAAGTGTTACCATCGAATTTTATCGGTGGTCCTGGGTATATGTATGAGATTTATCAAGGGTGAACGACCATTGGGTTCAAACTGTATATTTTTGCAGTCTGTAGGAAGTACCTATAAAAGCGTTTTGAGAGCGCCCCGAAAACAGAAAACGTCCTACATGGCTTAATCATCATCCAAATATATTCCTAAGAATAAATGCAATCCGCATTGTCCAAAAATTTAAGATGAGATTCTACCCATCAATATGCTTTCGATTGTCCAGATCTCATATCCATGTCTACGAGTTGAAGAGAGATGAAAGAAATAAAGAAAAAGAATGTCTTCGGAAAATAGTTTCTCATATGTTCACGATTGAATATCATAAACGTGGTTTACCTCATATACATACTTTTATATTCTTGGATGGTCTTGAAAAAATTATGACAGTTGAACAGGTTGATAAATTTTTGTGTGCCGAATTTCCAGATTAAAAAGAACGATTCAGTTTTATTGGAGACAATTAGGGAAATGAATGGTTCGTGGTCCATATGGTGTGTACTCCATGTGCATGAAGAACACAAAATGCAGCAGAGTATATCGAAAGAACTCAGACATACCGATAGTACAACTATGGTTGAAACTGGATATCAAATATATTGTCGTCACGACAATGGGAAGGAAGTGATTGTTCACAGGGGACACAAAGGCAATAACACAAATGTTGTGTCGTACAATCCATATTTTTCTATGGTGGTCAACTGCTACATTAATGTTGAGATCTGCGGGGGTATAAGTGATGTTAAATACATACACAAATATATACCTATAAAAGTTACGATTGTGCAACACTAATCGTCGGTGAATGTGATGAGGTGCAACAATACATTGATGAAAGATATATTTGGCCACCTGAGGCTGTGTGGTGTTTGTACAATCACTTATTGCACCTGGAAGAACCTAATGTAGTTCGATTGGCTATTTATATTCCAGGCTAATAAAAAATCATGTATGATGCAAGTAAGACAAAGCTGCAGCAGAAAATTACAAGTCAACATTAATGGCATTTGTTGAGCATTATCGCAAAAATCCCACTGGCAAAGCATCCGCTTATTAAGAGTTTCCGCAATATTTTGTATGGGACATAAAAAATGAAAAGCAAGGAAGTAGAGTTCTGCAATTCCGATGATGTATACTTTGTCAGTCCCAATGTATATGATACTTGCGTTTATTACTAAAAATTGTAGCCAATGCAAATCCAACAGATTTTGAATTTATAATTTAATCGACCAGTCCAAATAGTATTTAGATTTAGAATGATATTAATATGAAATGTATTAAAAAGTTGCTTATTATCTATAAGTGTCATTACAACGTTTATATCTTATTATAACATGGCACATCACCGTAACATGCTTGACGCTTATATGAAGAATGAAACATTCATTGAATATGAGGAAGACAATAACAAGAAAATCGAGGTGGATATGTTGCATTTTTAGAAGTTCGGGTTATAGAAACGGTATGTTAACAATGATTTTTCATAGATCTTTACCTACAGGCTGGATCTGAATATGAAATTTATAAACGCATGACATCACCCATGTAAATCTAAAGAAGTTAAAATATCAAAACAAATTCATATGATAGAAATTCGTACGACACCTAGGATGGCTGTACGAAACTAGCTTACGCAAAATCTAGACTCGGGAAAGAATGCGTGCAAGAACAGTGGACTACGCAAAGAGAGAATATTGAAATTCTGGGCTAGGTATGTTATAACTCTAATTTATATTACTCACATTATCATGTGGTTCACCAAGGTTTTGGTTGTATCGATTCAAAAGGAATTAACAACTGCTTAGATACATATATCATTACATTTACGACATTATTATTGTTTTGGTAATTTAAATTCTTCTTACTCACATTAGATAGTTTTTCTCTTTAGAATAAATTTGGTAGAAAGTTTTTTTGAAATTTTTTACTCTTTAAAATTCTTATAATTTTATTTCTTCCAAATAATATATTAAAGCAAACCGTGGGATTGCCCATTTGTCCATTTTGAGTACATAATTCATATTGGGTTAAACGTCTATATATACACACAAACCACGTTCGCATGTTTTGAAATTACAATTTGTTATATAAAGAGGCAATATATTTTGGATGCTTAATTTTTATGGGTGATAATCAATGATCACCATTCAGTTATCCTGTAATCAACAAATATAAAAGGCACCGAGGGTCTTTTTAGGAAATCATTAGTGGTGATGCTAATAAGAAAACAAACTATATATCAACTGGAATACATACCTAGATAATACAAGTATATTAATGACATTTTATAGTATTTTCATGAAGCATAACAAGTGAAAAACCATGTGTTTAATATTGAGGACTACACGACTCATAATATTATTCAGAGGTTGAACCGGGGCCGTAAGGCCCCGGTCATACCTAGTAAGCCTATATAAATATATCCTTTTGCAGTGTTCTAGTTTCATGTGGTAGTTCCTCTTCACCGTCTCATTCTTCATCTAACCTGGTTCGGATTTTTTGTTCAATAAATATGCGCTCACCGATCCTTCTGAGTGGAAAACGATGGAGTACGTGGATCTTTCATCACTTTCTTAACGGTTTTGTACCTCAGAAGGGTCAGTTAGTGCATTTTTAACGAATAAACAGAACAGAAGTGCATCAACTGAAGATAGAAGGTGTCTGAAAGTGATCCTTTTTTGATCAGATCTTATTCTCCAACGCTATTTTCTTTCGGTCTTTCTGGGTATCCTGCACACCCGTTGATAATCACCTTGTTTTGTTACAACTTAACATAAATGATTAGCAGCGGGTTTGCAAGATCCTAAATAGAAAGGGAGTCAGTTTAAACATCACTGTGTCCGACCGGCAATGGCTATCCTCATGTCGATTTTAATTTTAGTTATTATTTTTTGATCTTTCGATTTATTTATTTTTTGTTGTGAACGTCTGGTGAGTTTGTGATATCTTATCCCTCAGGCTTCTAATAGGGGGTAACAATTTGCTCCCTTACCAATATATGTTTTATCTTTTGTGGATTTTGGTGCACCCCTAGCTAATCAGTACCCTATTAGCAATTTTAGTTATTCCAAGCTATTTACGGTTCCAAATAAAAAGCCAATTTGCAGAGCGAAGTCGTCTAATTCTAGTGGCGTTCATATTTGCTATTGAAGGTTGGCAACAGCAAAAAGCAATTTTCCGTGCCTATCAAATCAACCTGTATTTGTTTCTTGTATTTTTGATTTATATTGGTTACTTCTGGTTACGTTTTGTGTTTTCGTAGGTACTATTTCCTTTCGAATGGCCATAGACAAGATGGTTGAATGTTATTGGGCTTTTTTATCCTCTCCTTTTGGTGCATTTCTTGCTTATTGAAATTCCTTACGAGTATGAACATCCATACTCACGTATCACCAGCGCGCAAATGAGATACTGCACATGCATCAACATATGCCATCAGGTGCTAAAACTTTGAACCTAATTGAAATCAGCCAGAGATACGACCTAGAGAACAGTTGAAAAAGAGACTAGGAGAGCAACTTGTCCAACCAATCTAATAACTTGTAGTCAATCTATAACCTGCTCAAGCATGGAGATAAGATAGACAAACATAGTTGAAAAATAGGAGAAGAGCCGATTAGACGGACAAACAACTATATAGTAGAACTGGGTTCATATGGCCATATGGGCAAAGTTATCTATTGGGCTTTACATCTTAAAAGCCTTCTTGGGCTATTTAAGAACTCTGTTCTTCAGTTCTTTGACATAACAGGTAACAACCCTAACTAAGGGACTACCCAAAATAGTATTATAAGGGAGGGATAGCCTAGTGCCAGGAAGAGATACCCTTCTTTGCCCTTTTCACTAAAATACAAAACAAAAAAGAGAACGGGTACCTAGGTCTGCTGGTTATCCCCGTTCCTTAAAGCTTCATGCGTTCCAGGAGGTTCCAGGTTCGAGCCCCCAATATTGCAGAAATTAACATGAAAGGTAGATTGTTTGCGCCCCTTGTGATACAATCTCGGCCCCATCCGTTTCGGCTCCCTTGGCTAGGTTACCCATGAGATTCGCTGATAGGCTAACACAACAACCTGTTCAATTAATGTAATAGTATGTTGTTGGAACTTAGCTTGTTAGGCTTCCAACTAGTTAATGTAGTACTCTTAAACGGAAGAAAACAAATTACTTTTTTCTTTTTACTACTAAGAAAACGAATCTGAATCACTTGAAAAAAGAAAGAAAAGTTGCATAATTTTTGAGAGGAAGTTATGATTTCTATTTAAATACTTCGTTCTTGAGAATGAAAAAGAGTTAATAAGGGAAATAAAATCATCTAAAATTAGTACTTTAGTGTTACTAAATCAAACTAGCTTTTATTCTTCAAATATGAGATAACATTTTTACCATCGCCAAAGCGGCGAAATCTTTTAACGATCTTTCTTTTAATGCATTCATTACGCGTTTGAAGACTGTAAAACTTTCAGATTCTTCGGGTGACCTTGTCATAATGATATTAACACCAAAATGATTAGTATCCTTGTTATAAGAGGGAGCACAATATAACAACACACAATTCTTTTCTTTCAGGTGTTTCAGAATAAATATTACAACGGGATAGTCAAGTGAGATTTCTATATACTTTCATAATTTTTGTATTTGATTGACTCCCGGAGACTCTCTGAAAGTCTAGAGGTTTCTATTGATTCTCAGAGAGTATTTTAGAGAGTCTTTATGACTTATAGAGACAAAAAAAACGAGATTAAAGAGTTTCTGTGATTTAAAACATCCACGGATTTTTATTATGTACATTATAATGTACCATGAGTACCTAGTAAAATATTTGTTTGTTGTCGGAATAAATCTCAATGTTGTCTTATGCCTAAGTTTTCATTCATCCCACATTTTTTTATTTTCTATGCTATCTCATCATCGATTAACATCTTTTCGTTGTTTCATCTGAGAAAATGTCCTTTGAAGTGGCAAAGAAAAGATCGATCGGTATACACGAAGGAAAAGAAAAAGAGAGAGAAAATGTCCAATATCTTCAAATGAGGTCGGCTGTATTACTGCGCAAATGGCTCGTCCCTTGGTCATCTGCTCAAACAAATAAAAAAGAAAAATTGGTCCAACTCTCAAAAACAAATATTCCCTAAATTTTCAAGTCTCCCAAAATATCACCTCTTGAGGAGAGATTTCTACCATGCTTATTTTCATAAAAAAAAGTCTCCTAATATAGAACTATCATTTTCAGCAATTAACTTATAGCATGTCTGGTAGTGTTGAGGATTTAAGGCTTTTTCCTGTTACATTTAAAAACATTTGCCGCTCCAAATTCACCAAATATAGTTTGAAAATGTAGCTCGGTTGGATATAGTTTTCGTTATTGGATAACCACTTCTCAATACAATCCTGAATTGTAATACCTAATTCTGAATTTCGTAACACGGAATTACCAAAAAGGAGAAAATGACCAAACTGTTGTAGAGAAAATGAAGTGGAAGATAAAATGGTTAAAAAACTTGATAACATTAGAATCACACATGATACAACAAAAACTCTGTATATAGGTGTTAATACCCAAAACATACTCTCAGGTAAAACAATGTACTGTCGAAGTACTTTTTTAGGTCCTAAAATAAAAATCATACAAAACTAGCCTAAACCAAGAAATTGGTCGTTCACGTTTTGCTTCGGTTGCAAAGAAAGAATAAAATGGGTTGATCATAGGGGAGGGAAGCAAAGAAAGTTGAGGAAATCGGTGGTGATTAAATTGTTGTGTGAGAGGTTTTCGAACAATGAAAGAAGCAGAGCTTGAGAATGATAAGCTTGTTCTGTCTTCTGAATAAACAAAGTAGTCCATTTATAGTTATAAGGAACACCCACTGTTTCCGTGTAAGTAGTGGAGATCGTGGATAGATGGATATAGTGGAGGCAATGGCAAAGTTACGCCCATTATGCTAGGGAAGTTTCTAGAAACCTGTAAGTCATCACTCTATTACTTTACCACTTCGTTTAAACGCTCTTAAATGTTATCACTACTTGTAACTTTCTTATCATGAGGTGTTGCCACGCCACATGTTGTTGTAAACCACCAGACCAATACCCATAAATATTCCCCCCGCGTAACATGTTTTGATTTCTCGTAGGAATTAGTAGAGTCATGGATTGTCTCTTGTCTTGTCAAGGTTTCCACAATGTATTTGACTGAGTAATAGCCTAATCTAGCCAGACTGTGTCTAAGTTGTTAGAGCACTGCTCGGTTGAACTCGCGAGCGTTGCTATCTCAAGCTTGTTTGTCAAGTTTAGTTGCCAAAACTATGAGTCTTGATTTCTAGTCTACTTATAGATAAGTCCCGGACTAGGATAGAAAGTGTAGTTGATCTCTAGACTCCACGACGTTCATCATGCAAAGACGAAGAACTACTCAAGGAACTGGTGGATCTTCATCGACAAAAAGGTACGTGGAGACTTGAACTTATCTATCACTCAAAAGTTTATCTACTCTATCTCCTATCTTGAGACAAAAGTCGTATTGCTATATAGACTTCGATTATACACATTTGCTATTTCGAGTCAAGTTAATCTCGCTTATCTATTTCTCGAAATATGTGTTGGTAAGCTTTCGCTTTGGCCAAGTTCATCTTTACAAGTGACGAAAGTCATGTTGATTATTTCAATATCTTGAAAATCGCATTGATGAAAAATAGTGTGTGAATAACCTCTATTTAACATCCTCTATCTTGAAAATCGCTTTGGTTGTTGATTGAAATTTTATTGATCCTTGAACATTGGTCTTTGGTACCGTTCAAGTTATTTCTCTTGTATTCAATCAGGCTCGCAGATTTTTATTTTTTTGAGTACGGATTGAATCGAGAAATTGAGATATAACTCTTTGATATACTTTATAGTTATATTGAGTCTGACTGTCTAGTTGATTCTCTTAAAAGTATATTGGAGTTAGTCCATACAGATTGCTAAGCGAAATATTGAGTGAGGTTGTTGTACTCCCACTTTTTCAATTGGTATCAGAGAAGGCAAACACATTTAAAGACCTCATAAGTTTGTGTTTCTGGCAGTCTGACTCTATGGACATGAGTACTATCTCTGATAAACGCGTCACTAGAAACAAAAGCTCTGTTTCGACAATGTCTATTAAAGAGAAAGATTCGTCAATCTCAAATATAGACGAACCTTGTGCTCTGTTGAGATAGGCAGACACTGACATGAGTTATCCTGATTACCTTCAAAAGAGTCTAACTCCATTGATGAAAGGGAAGCAGCTAAAGAGAGTGATCTGATTCTAAACATCATTGGAATCCAAGATGATAGATTTAATCGGTTGAAAAACAATGTCAATGTTCTTCTCGGTATAGTAAGAGACTGTGATTCCAAAGGAAATGCTGAAGTTCAATCTTCACGTTACTCGAGGCTAGCCTCAAAAAGATGTCTTGGAAATTGAACATCGCTTGAGTAAACTCTCGATTCAAGGATGTTCCAAAAAGTCCTCTATATCATCTACTTATACCACAACTGAAAGAGATCCAGTTCCAGAAGTAAAACCGGAATCCCTTCCTATTGGAAAAGATGTGCCTGTAACCTCCACTAATCAAGGATGTTGCATATCACATGGAAGGAAGAAATCTCCAAACGATGATGTTAAGTCTGTACCATCTAATCACTTTCGTGATAAGAAAGTATGTCTCTTTTGTGATTCAAAAGGGCATGTTAAGCAAAAGAGAAACTCTCGGTTGAATAGCAATTCCATTGTTTGACTTCAACACACCTTAGATTTAATCCTCAAAGGTGTAACTGATATTCGTATGTCTAAACCAATTGGTTTCAGTACTCACCCTGTGTATTCTACCAGGAAAGTCAGTTCGATGAGTTCCTCAAATGCTCAGAAGCATAACAGACGTCTCAACAAAAATCGTCTAAGAAGAGATCAGGATTTTTCTTCTGTCAAAAAGGAAGATAATTTTATTTTTGATGTGAATAAAGTATCAGGAGAAGGAAGCAACAATGATGATATGAGAAATAACCTAAATGTGATAATTGAAGGTTATGAAGAAATCGTCAACAGGCTGTCAACTTCCTCTAGTAAAAATTCTTCTGGTAAGAACTCAAACTGTGTATCGTATTTTGATGACGGTAAGTTTTATGATAATTTCTCATATCAAAAGGGATTCCTTCCTAGATTCGAAAGGAAAAAGAGACTCAACCATAAACACATTTCACCTAATGAACTTTTGTGCTCTAAATTTTTTCTCTATGAAGATATAAAATTTACTGAGCCAAAAATTTCTTAAGAGAATTTTTACGTAGCAATTTTTTTCATCGTATCGAAAAATACAACCTTTGTGTGTTCTTATTTTCCTTGGGTCAAGTTGTGTTCGTACGGGTACCCGTGTTACTGTCACGAATCAATTTTGGAAACCCTAAAAATTAACTTCCCTAAGAAACCATTTAAACACAAAATCCCTGAGTCTCGTACACATACTCTGGGTTATTTTGTTTGTCAAGAATGTCTTCCTCTTTATCTTCACACTCTGGTGGCTTTGCGAGAGGCTTTCTTGATAAAGGTATTGGTTTCGAGTCCAAAGGGAGGAAGAAAAGAACTCTAGTAGAAGATGATCATACTAATGCCTCATGTTACTATGCCTATACACATCAGAATATTGAGAATGAGGATATGCTTTTTTCTGAAGTTGTTCATGATTTTCTTAAATACTTTGAGGAAGCAAAACTGCAACTCGTTGATACTTTGAAAAGTCTTGATGTGTTGAGAACTGAGTTGAAAAAGGTTACCTCTGACCTTGGTCTCATAAAGACACATGTTAAAGAGATTCTGAATGAGGATATGTTCTCTGAAGATGCAGTGGATGTTGTCAATCACAAGCTCAAAGACCTCAAGGCTCGTGAGGATTCCGAAACGTCTATGTGATTTCTGTTCGTGTTCGGTTTTGATGGTTTAGGAGTCCTTCTTTGTTCATTAGCTTGTTGATTTTATTTTTTCTAGGAAAACTTCTTATGAGAATTTTATTCTTGTGTTTTTAAGAAGGATAACTAGCATTTGGAATGGTCATCATTGTGATTACACATAGCTATGTCCAACGTTTTCATCTTCAATGTTTTTAGATTTATTTATTTAAGTTCTAAAGGTTGTTTGGAAGATGAGTTTGCAGTATTAATCTTTATGGTTTTATACATTGCAATTTATTATCAGATATGTATGTTTGCGTCCGTGAGCTATGATTGTCCCATACGTGGTCAAAAGTTAAGTCTTTCATATGTCGATATGCAAGTATTGATAAAAGATTGAATAAACTTTTGACAAACAGAAGTTAAAACCTTTTATGTCATTATTTTGATGGAAGAAAGGATGAGCTTTTGTTTACAAATATTAAGTCTATTGTATGTCATTGTGCAAATAGTGATAAAAGATAGAATGAATCTTTTTTTATTCCGCAGTATTGATCTTCCCTGATCCATATTTTTTATGAATATACTGTGCAGCTCTGTAAGTTCTCTTATGTTGAGCATTTCCGATTAAATTAATCATGGGTTCTCTTGTGGTTAATTTAATTGAGTTTTTGGATACAAATTCATAATTTCATGAGATTTGTAAATATCCAAAGAAATCCTTCTTTTCTTGTGAAAGTAAGGTCACTCGTGTTGTTCTTTTGGGAATGATATTTTATGGGGGAGAGTTCTTAATTGAACTTGTGCTTAATTGCCAAATCTTTGTGGGGAGTACGGTTGTGGAATATTATATGGGTTATCTTGTATCTTTATAAACTCCTTGATGAATGTATTTAGTTTCGAATATGTGATTGCATCTAAAAAAGTTGATATGTACTTTCTTTTGGTCATGAAGTGTTTCTATGGAAATTTCATTAGGATCCCACTAGTTTTCGTACCTTTGCCAATTTTATTGACAAAAATGGGGAGAATTAATGTGTATTTCACACTACAAATACATATGGTTTTCGGATCATTATGTAAGGGGGAGTGGTTTTCATGTGAGATGAAGTATTGACTAAGGGGGAGTAATAAATATCACCATTGTATTGTTGCCGAAGTTGTGATACAATTGAACTTTGATGTTGTGTAATAATACTATGACACTGTATAACAATGATTGAGAGTTATAGTTTTCTCATTGTTATGGCTACGGATCTTCAACAATGATGATGCTGCATTGAATATCTTTGGAATCATTGGAGTACTTGGAAGTGACGAAGATTTCGAGTAATGTTGAAGAACCAAGGAGATCATGCATGTGGATGAGAAGTTGCAAAGTTTATTTATTTTGTATTCCATATGTATTGATAGTTTTGTCACTAAAATTGACAAAGGGGGAGATTGTTAGAGCACTGCTCGGTCGAACTCGCAAGCGTTGCAATCTCAAGCTTGTTTGTCAAGTTTAGTTGCCAAAACTATAAGTCTTGATTTCTGGTCTACTTATAGCTAAGTCTCGGACTAGGATAAAAAGTGTAGTTGAGCTCTAGACTCCACGGCGTTCATCGTGCAAAGACGAAGAACTACTCAAGGAACTGGTGGATCTTCATCGAAAAAAAGGTATGTGGAGACTTGAACTTATCTATCACTGTTATTTCGAGCCGAGTTTATCTCATTTATCTATTTCTCGAAATCCGTGTTGGTAAGCTTTCGCTTTGGCTAAGTTCATCTTTACAAGTGACGAAAGTCATGTTGATTATTTAAATATCTTGAAAATCGCTTTGATAAAAAATAGTGTGTGAATAACCTCTATTTAACATCCCCTAAGAATGTTTCAATGATTGAAATGAGAGTTTAGAATATATAACCTTGAATGGATATAAACATTGTATGTGAACTCATACTTGTGTAAGTCCAAAATCCTTGAACTAAAGTATGTGTACTTTACTGGTTCAGGATATCCGGAAGCTAAGTCCGCATACTCGTACGTGTACTGCCGGAAGTTCACATCCCGTGAATTTCTGCTGAGTTTGTGAACTGAAAACAAACTCAATCCGGGTACTTAAGTATGTGTACCGGTATGCATACTTGAGTGGGTTATTTTCTGAAAACGGTTTATCCGTCAACTAAGACATATATAAACTAAGGAATGCAATCTTTGTAAACCGTGGTTATAATATTCATGAATCGATTCGAGTGAATCAAAATCGTTTTTTCTTCGATTGTGTCTTATATACTTCTATGAGATCTAAGCAATTGAACAACTCTCTAACTAGTTCTTTTGAGTCATTTGAACTAGTTATGGTGAAGATGAATAAGGTTGATATGAAAGTGCTCATATGGCTAACCATTGGTTAACTACTGTTGAACCAACGACTTGTACACGTTTAGGTACAGTTACACAAACCTAAATGAACTTGCATTTGATTTGTGTATAACAAGCTAAGTTCGATCTAACGGTTGAAAGATATTAACTTGAATCTAATCAGGTTTTCAGCTAACGATGAATATTGAATGCTTTGTTACCAAGGTAACTTAGATTGTAAACCCTGATTTGGAGACTATATAAAGGAGAACTCTAGCAACTTGGAAACTAATCCCCACACCTCCTGTGTGATACTAGTTGTATAAGCTAGAGTCGATTCTCCTTTAACCTTAGGTTTCTATCGAGACCCTATAGGTTAGCGACTTGAAGACTTCATTGGGATTGTGAAGCCAGACCCAACTATTTTCTCTGTAGTTGCGTGATCTGATCTTGTTATTTTTATCGTGGTTGAGTGCAATCGTAAGATTGGTTTGAGATTAATTTCTCCGATAGGCAATATAGAAAAGTAGTCACAAACATCTTCGTCGCATCGTTTGTGATTCCAAAATATCTTGTTTCGCTAGTCGATTAAAATTATTGTGAGGTGATTGATATTTCTAGGCTGTTCTTCGGGAATATAAGTCTGGTATATCAATTGGTTCATGTTCACCTTGATTTATCAAAAGACGGAACAAAACCTCGTAGATATTTCTGTGGGAGACAGATTTATCTATTCTTGCAGACTTTTATGTGTGATACAGATTAGTTTATTGAAGTCTTCGACTTTGGGTCATACCAACTCTTAGTTGTGGGTGAGATCAGCTAAGGGCATCAAGTGCGTAGTATCATGCTGGGATCAGAGACGTAAGAAGCGCAACTGTACCTTGGATCAGTGTGAGATTGATTGGGGTTCAACTATAGTCCAGACCGAAGTTATTTTATAGTAGGCTAGTGTCTGTAGCGGCTTAATACAATGTGTGTAAATCTGGACTAGGTCCCGGGGTTTTTCTGCATTTGCGGTTTCCTCGTTAACAAAACTTTTGGTGTCTGTGTTATTTCTTTTCCGCATTATATTTTGTTATATAATTGAAATATCACAGGTTGTGCGTTGAATCGATCAATTAGTAAATCCAACCTTTGGTTGTTGATTGAAATTGATTGATCCTTGAACATTGGTCTTTGGTACCGTTCAAGTTATTTCTCTTGTATTCAATCAGGATCGCAGATTTCTATTTGTTTGAGTAAGAATTGAATCGAGAAATTGAGATATAACTCTTTGATATACTTTTTATTAAGATTGAGTCTAACTGTCTAGTTGATTCTCTTAAAAGTATATTGGATTTAGTCCATACAGATTGCTAAGCGAAATATTGGGTGAGGTTGTTGTAACCCACTTTTCATAAGTAACATAGCTTGAAGAGACAACTCAGCTCCAAGGTTATGTGTGACTAATAAGAAGTTTCCTATAAGATGGCATTGTTTGCAAGCTTATGATAATGGCATGCTTGCGGCAAGTCTGTGGCATATGCGATTATGTTAGCCATAATAATACATAATGGTTCCATAGCAATAGCCATGGCCTGGGGGGCACGACCAAGTTGGAAAAGGTGGCTTGGTAAGTTTGGTGGCGCTGGACATCATCTAATATTGTCTTGGGTCGTTGGTGGCGTGGGGCACCAAGTTGATAGCTATCCAAGTCGTGATGCGGGGCACGACCGAGTTAATAGGTAGCCAAGTTGTGGCGCGGGACACGACCAAGTTGGCATGGCCATGGGATGCTAGGACGTTGTCCATGTTGGTTCGTGGCCACAACCACGAATTTTGGTGGGAGGGGACAAGCAGGTGGCCATGGCCACGAACTTTGGTGGGATGGGACAAGCTGGTGGTCGTGGCCACGAACCAACCTATCTATGAGACACGGCCAAGTTGTCCTGGTCATGGTACGTCGGCCATGTTGTCCTGACTATGGTATGTCGGCCATGTTGGCCTGACTATGGGGCGCGACCATGTTGGCCTGGCTATGAGGCGCGACCATGTTGGCATGAGACACTGGCCATGTTGATTTGGAAACTTATCTTGGCTATTTGGCCTGGAATCTTGGCCATGGACAAGTGTAGTTGGTTTTGGCACTTTGTTTATATCATATAGAACATATTCAAGGAATTCAACCGTGTAAGTTCTGCGACTCGAAGTGATGTTCAGTGTAATTATGTACTAAATAATATGCTTCTAATAGTACTTTTATTCAAGATGTCATAGTAGCTCATTTTGAATATTTATAATTTGTACCATCAGTTTGCACTGATCAATACATGATAATTCATATGGTCGTGCATAAAATAATGATAGTTCAGCCGGGTGAAGCTCTAAAATCTTGCAGGCATATTCAAGGACGGTGTGGCCATTACTTGGATACGCATTCTTAATTCTCTTGCAAAATATAATGTAGAAGTACGAATCTATATTCTGATGTCGGGTCAGAAATTCACACATTTATTTCATAGTTTCGTTGTTGGGCAGAAGCAATATTACAACTTTCTCCCTTGTTAAAAATTCACCATCAACAATAGGAATAGAGGAAGAGTCTTTTTCTAGGTGGTAAGATATTTTCCAAGCATTTCAATTTGAAAGGATGGACTTTGGGAAGGATAGGGATTTTCCAAAGAGCCTTGTCTGAAGGGTATTTGATTAGGAGTTGTTTACTGTTCAAGAGCTCATAAGAAGGCTTAACTGAAAATTCAACATTATTAGATTCAGGCCAGGTGAATCTATCCACACCAAAAGTTCATGATTTTCTAGGTCTTATCATTAATAAAGAAAGATTTAAAAAGGCCAGGTTTCTAAATTTTAGTGTTATGATCATTAAAGAAATAAGCCACAGATAAATCGGGATATGGGTATTGCCACATAGGGGATTGCATTTGGAATCCATGAATCTAAGAATAATTTACCATTTTTCACTTCCCATGGAGTGATATCATTAATAATTTCAAGATAAGTGCAAATACCTTTCCAGATCCAAGCAATATCATTAGTAGTCTTATGATGCAATGGATGACTCTTCAATATAGTGATCCAAAAATCAGTATGAAAATGAATTCGGTTCTCTGCAACTTTGGAAAGAAAAAAAATTAAAATTTTCAATAATTTTAAAATCAATGCCACCTTGAAGCTTATGAGAGAAGATTTTACTCTATTGCCTAAAATAAATGTCATCTTGACATTTTGAACAATGAATGACATTCCAACTTGGGTCAACCATTTTTCTTTCCATATGACAACCTTTTTAAATAAATGATTTAAGAGATGGGCAAAAGATTCACTCATAGATTGATTGATATATAAGGGAATGTCGGTGTTATACCTAATGTTCACTTTTTAACATTGACATATCCAATGAAAGACATACAATGATCAGGATGCAAACTCTTGTTGGAAAAACATGTTGAGTTTTCAAAATTATTGACCGGATCCAGAGATGGAGATAAAGTCTTTGATGAGAGATATCAAATTATCACTTTCAGTTTGAGAGGCCTTGGTGAAAATTAAGTTTTCATCAGCAAAAGGGAGGTTGGCCTTATCTTGATACCCTAGAAGGTATGTAAGAACTACGTCCCATGATACCCCATCTATGTTTTTTCCTCTTCATGTATCAACAATCTCATAAGCAATGATCACGTTATCGGCAATATGTCTATTAACAAGAATTTTTGAAATAATCTTGTAATTAAGATTGCATAAAGAAATTGGCTGAAAGTCATCATGTAAATATGGGTTATTAACCTTTGGAATCAAAGACAAAAAAAAAGATTTATTTCTTACAGCAGAAATTCGGACTATAAAAGTTTCCACTTATCAGTTTCAAAATGATGAATAATTTGCTTGTAGAACCCTGGTAGAAATCCAGCGGTGGCCAGGTACAATATATCCAAGAGGATATCTGCTTAACCGTGTCTCTGATTTCTTGAAGGGTAATAAGACTTATAAGATTGGAGTTATCCTAAGCAGTGATGCAAGAACCAATGCAGTTCATAAATTCTATATTATGATAGGGTTTGGAAATGGTACCAATAAAACTGAAATGGTTAACTAAAAGGTCTTCATGTATATGTCTATCCTTATACCACAACCCATTTGTAACTTCGGGATTCAACATGATTTAAGTGTTTTCTCTTCTAATAACCAGTATTTCAGTCAAAAATTTTAATATCTTCTTCCTTGGATTTCTAAGCATCGCGGCCTCCTTGAATGTTTTGGCCAATGTTTCAAGTTTACCTCTACTTTTGTTATAGACCATGCATTTAAAATAGATGGAGAATGCTCTTCAGGATATACAGGTGCTTGTTCAAAAATAAAACTTTTTGTTTTATGTTTCCAAAATGAGATTCTTTCCAATTTTCTTAAGGGAAAGCTTCTCTTATTTAAGTTTGATAGGAAGAGTATCATGTTACTGAACCTGAATAAGAGTTCTTGACCACATCCTGAGAAGTGGGGTCTTTACTCCAGCACTTGAAGTAAATATAAGGTCTTTTTACCTTAGTGAGAATGTGCATATGCCACTACTATTATTGGGATATGATCAAAGCGAATAACATCAATATGAAAAACCTAAAAAAAAAAACACAATGATTGAACCAAAGACAATTTCCAAGGGACCTGCTAAGTCTAGTGAGAATGTGCATAGGCCACTACTATTATTGGGATATGATCAAAGAGAATAACATCAATATGAAAAACCTAAAAAAACACAATGATTGAACCAAAGACAATTGCCAAGGGACCTTCTAAGTATAGCTCTTATCAAATTGATGTCATAATGTCTATTAGACCAAGCGCGTGTGGGTAGTAATATAACCTAGATCATTAAGGCCAGGTTAAACAATAACAGTTTGGACAATTGAAATTCAAGATGTAGTACGATTGATGTTGGTGGATCTATTATGGGCACACAAAATTAGTAATATTATGGTCTCCCCATGAGAATCCATAGGATATCGATTCTTTTACCAATCTTCTTACTGTAGTTATATCGCAACAACTTTTTATTTTAATATTCAAAATAATAAACAACGATAGCTAGGTCCTCTGGCTTACTAGGTTCGAATACATAATGTCATTATCATTTTGTTACTGGGTTGACAATCTCACACTAAAAATCACTTTTCCAAAGAAGCACAATACCTCCCGAGAGGGCAGCGGAAAGATAATACCAAGTACAAGAGTAATTAAATCTATTAATGTATTCGATTATTATAGGGATCTCGTTCGTAATTTCAAATAGAATTATTGTGTTATGATGTTTGGACCTAATGAAGTTTTTTTAAAGAATTTTTGGTTGTAGGTACCAAAGCCCTATAATTTCAAGATAAATTATTGATGATATCAAAATGAATAACAACAAGCAGAACACATAAATAGTAAGACACACATAACCTCAACACACGATAGATATGTCAAACATTGATTAGAGAATGCTCAAGCAGAACCTCAATACACGACATGTATGTCAAACATTAATCATACAATGCTCAAGTAGCTACGTAGAAATGAGATACCCAAATTTTTTAATTGTCTTTTAATTTTTTTGAAAAAACTTCAACTGAATCTACTCTGGAAAATAAAATAAACAAAATAGAACCTATGAATCTTTGCTTCAACTGCTCTCAAAAACCGATTAAAAAAACTTCAAGAAAATGATATATTATACTCGCCGGATTAAGGTATACAGTGACAAAAAGGGATAAAGTTCCTAAACTACCCTTATCAATTCTAATTAAATCTAACCTATTGGTAATATCAATTACATTTACTGTTGTCACTCTCTTTCTTCATCAATCTAATGATAAATTCCTTTCTCATTCTCTATATTTCCTTGTTGTCAAATGAGAAAAATTTGTCGATTAGAAGTTTTGTATTGTCGATTAATTCTTTCAAATTCTATCTGGTACTTTATTTTGTTGTTTGAATGGCATATTAGGTGGGAAAAACTGAAATTGTTGAAATGCAGTTATACGGTCGTCATGGTATCTCTTCACCTACCATGATGATTTTTCATATTTATTTTCAGTCATCAAGATTGTAGGATGAATAACGTGACGACTTTTCAAAGACTTTTTATTTCTGAAAGTAACATTCATAGAGTCGTCACGGTCTCCGTACATAAATCTAGACGACTGGTGATTTAGTGTGAATAGTTGTCATGTTTTCAAAAGCTAAACCACGATGATTAATAATTCCTAGAAAACAAGTTTTCCTGTGTCCAATTTTGTTATTCATCATCATGGTTTTGTAAAAATAACAAGATGACTAATAGACAATCATCAGTGTGTCGCATATTCGACCATGACGACTGTATATGCGAAAAATCAACGTTTGATCAGCCTGTTTCATTTCAGTCGAGTATGCCAATTTTTCGTATACTGAATTCTGAAAGTCTGAATTCCTGCGATCGTTTGCCGAATTAAACCAACAAAACCCTGCTCAATTCCATCCCGAGAAGTGTTTGACTAGAGTAATTCTAACAAAAACAATAATCAAAATGTTTATTTAATAAATTTAATCAAATATTATTAGCTTAACTAATCCAATAATTAACACTAATTAATCCAAGGATTGGTTAGGCATTGCCAAAAATATATGGACTAGGGGTTTGGGTGTTACTTTCAAATGATCCTATTTTGTCTTATTCAATATATCTTAATCATATTATTTTTAGATTTTGATAATCTTTTTGATGAATTATGCTAGATTTACATAATCATTTGTTATTCAAATCATAAAAGAAAGTACAAAATTATACAAAAAATCACTATTTCGCCAAAATCACAAACAAACAAGAAAACCTCCAATAAAAAGAAAAATCAAACTTTTTTCATTAAAAACACAAAAACACCTCAAATTCCAACCAAGTTTTCGCGTTTTTTATCCTGGCTAAATTGGGGTCTATAGCTACATGATAAAATAGGGTCATTAAGAAGTAATTCATAGAAACCCCTGAACCAACTATTTTCTTTATGGCTAATTTATCCCTGATTAATTAGTGTTAATTTGGGTGATTAGTGGTAAATATAGTGTTAGATGTGAAATTAATTTGTGTTAATTAATCATCTGAACATGAAAAAATCTGAAATTTTGAAATTTTCTGAAGAACACCAACTCAGAATCGGTATATGTTATCAAAAACATATACCGATTGTAACCTCAAAAACATACAGAAACTTTTTGAAACTAGCTTCTACCCAGAATCGGTTTATATGGACATGAAAGTCAACCGATTATCCATAATCGGTTTATATTGGCATGAACGTAAACCGATTGTGGGTAAATTTTCTCTTTTTTATATATGAATTATGTGTTGTTAAACATCAAATAAAATTAAAATTCATTCTATACCCGAGTTAATGAAATGAAGTCGAGTATGATTTCATACTCATTTTATGATCGAGTATTAACTGGAAAAAAAATGGGTTAACCAGAATCGGTTTACACAATACATATGTAAAAACTGATTCTGACATTGCACAATAGGAATGGTGATATAAGAATGCTCATGTAATCTGATTCCAACAAAAAAAAAAGATACAGAAAAATTGAGAACAACAATCGGTTTACTCGACATACATATAAAATCCGATTATAACATTATACATCAACAATCGATTTTTATAAGTGCTAATGTAATCTGATTATGGTTCAAATTTCTCGAACCAGAAAACATATCAAGGGCAATCGGTCTTTGTGGGCATGAACATAAACCGTTTCTATTTGCAATCGGATCACATATACATTAACGTTAACCGATTCTGATAAACCAGAAAAAAATTGATTTAGCGCAATTTTATGTTACTAAAATCTAGTTTATAGGATTGGGTTGAGAAGAAAAGAAGAAGAATCAGTTGAAACGGAGATGGAAATGAATTTGATTTTGATTTTAGTTTTTCATTTTATGATTTTAGTTTTATGATTTTTATTTTGATTTTAGTTTTTAAATTTTATGATTTATGATTAGGATTTGATGGGGACAAGGTAGTAGTATTAATATTTGATAGAAGGTAAAATGGTAGTTTCATCAAACTTAAACACCCTTTATCATTCTTCATGGGGTGGATGAAAAATTCATAGACCCCAGTTAAGTGGTATAGGCTCCAATTTAGCCATGTTTTTTTATGTCTAAATCCTTAAATTCAGACCGTTTCAAAATAAAAATCATTAGTCGAACCAGATGTACTAACAATAGTATGATTGCCCCACTAAACGAGTAATCCTGTAAATTGAAAGTGGGTGTGGCTCAAACCAACAAGATACAAGACTATTTTTTACTCCAATCATGAAGAAGATATACGACTAGCTAGCAACAAAATTAGTTGGACATACTATTGTTTTTGATGTGATTAAATTTCCATCAAAATCAGTGGGTTTTGTCTCATTACAATGTAATGATGATTGGTGCTCTCATGTGACCATACCCTTATCTCACCTACAGCAAACGTAAAATTGGTTAAAAAGATCAAAATCAACAATTCCTAGGTGAAATGGATAGTTAGATTTTTGATACTGTTTAAATGGACAAAAATATAAAAATAGACAGGATGTAACCAGTTTCATCGTGCCCATTTTCAAATATTTTTTCTTATTTTTAATTTACACAGGATGTATCCAGTTTCATCCTTGCTATTTTTTAAATTTAAGCTAGGATGAATCCAGTTTCATCCTTGCTATTTTTTTTTGACCATTTCACCCAAACTATTTTTTACTCGTCCATTTGAACCGTGATTTAAAAATATTTGGACAAATAACCCATTTTCCGTACAACAAACTATACATATCACGTGGTTTATAGTTACACTCTTACAGTCGAGAAAATGATCAACCAAAGAAGTACGTAACTAGATAGTCACTAATGTCAGTAGTGTGTTTTAAAATGTATCCGGCCAATTAATTCTTTGTGACAAAATCACATTATAAATATCAACAGCACCTTGATTGTCATGGCTCTTGCCATCGCCAAAAACCTATGAGTACCATTTGGATTATCTCTTGTCATTTCTTCGATATCCAAAGGTAAGCTGGTTTGATTTGTTACACGTTCCGTAAGTGTGAACGGTAAAAATTGATTCATACTAATTCCGTTTCTAAAAAATGTTAATTTTACTTTTTCATTTTAATCTAAAAAGAAGCCAAACCGAAAAAATAAAAATAACATTTCTCCAGAAATGGTGGGAGTATCTTTTTTTTTGGTCTGTAAAGGAAGAGTGTTGATGGCTATTATCACCCAGTTACTATCTCACTAGAAATTTCTTTTCTTGTAAAAATTGTTATGTAGATGGACAAATTTCATGAGAGATTGCCAACCTGGTATACTCATCAGTGATGAGAATTGTTTTGTACTATATAGATTTGGTTAAGTGGGAATGTCATAAAGACCCTTTATTTTGGTCAACTTTACACAAATACCCTCGAGGGGTAAAAAAATAATCTTTTTTTTGGAGTCAATTTGATAAAGTTGCATCCAATTTTGGAGCCAATTTGAGAAAATTGCTTCCACTTTTTGGAAGCAACTTGTGCTAGTTGCTTCCAGTGAGAGGTATTTTCTAAGTTGAATAAGGGTATATCTTAAATGGTGGATATAATGTTCCCGTTTGATAACGGTAAAATACCAATAACAAATTACGTTATACATGTTTTCATCTTTTATTTTGTGGAAATTGAGTAAACATCCTCAACTCTGATGGGCTTTACAAATACCCTCATGAGACATAAAAACACCCATATCCATCTACAATCCCAATATAGCCCATTTTCGTCTTTTCCACTTTGCAAATTTACCCCGTTTATATTTATGGTACATCAAAAAATTTGTTATTTTCAAATGCAAAGAAACAGAAATAGAGAGAGGAAAAATATCTGGATTTTTTTTCAGTTTTGAAAACAATTGATAAACTAGGTTTTCGATATCTTCTTCTTCTTTATTTAGTTATTAATTTTATTAAACAACAAATTTGGACGAGAAATCTCTGTGTTTCTGCATCTGAGTTAAGCCACAAAATTGGCGAGATCTGATTTTGATTCAACAAATTGCTAATGTTGATTCCTAATAGAAGATTCATAGATAGTATCTGCAATTGGCATGTTCGATTCATTTTTTTATTTAATCTTCAAAATGATTTTTAGTTTGATTTTTGTTTGCAGAGATAGTGAGTTTGTGTTCAACATAATATTTGGTCGTATAGATCGTGAATTTGTGTTGATTTTACTAGATTGATTGGTTGATTTACATATTATTTGGACTCGAGATCGTGATCCATCTCTTAAACAGGTACATTTAATTTTCATTCCGATTTTTGTTTTTGAATTTCTGTTTTTAATGTGTGTTGCTTAGATTAGCTCATGAATCAAAATTAGGTTTATAATTCAGGAATTTAGCTTCAATTTAGGTGTGATGAATCGATTTTTGTCATGAATTGTGGAAGAATACTTAATTTTGATGAATCATTTTTGACATCAATTATGCTTCTGTTAACAAAGTTGACATATTTGGTAGAAGTCAGGGTAATCATAAGCATTATCAGTTCTGATTATGTAGCTTTTGTTTTAGTTTTCTTACATTCCACCTTTTAGTATATCTTTCACGAAGGGGCGCAACCCCCAAGTGAGGTGTGATGTAATTGAATTTGTAGCTAAGGTTAGTTTTAGGCTGTTTTTTTTTCTTCAGGTGTTTGCAGTGAAAGTATATTATATTCTTGTTTGTAGATTTTGTTATTAACATACTTCATACATCATTTTTTGTTGACTGTGATCTTTTAGTCTTGTTTCATGTAATCTTTTTTGAGACTGTAATCTTTGAGTCTTGTTATAGTCAAATTTTTAGCATACAATCTGTAGTCGTGGAGTAATCAGTTAGCTTGTACCAAGGAATAAATGCATTCCTTTTTTTTTTTCTTAATTTTCATGTTCTGCAAACTCAATGTCACGTTGTCAGAACTTAACTAGACAAAGAACAACAACAAACCAGAAAATTCTGGCATTTACTTTTGTTGTCGACACAGTTTTTCTGGGATCAACTTTCATTGTTGATACAAAACTATGATATTTTTAGTTTATTGGGTCAACTTTGGTTGTTGATACCACAATGTGGACACAACATGTATTTAAGTGTCATTTTTGGGTTGTGTTGTGTTATTTTTTTTTATGAGTTCTTAATATGTTATGGTTGTGTACAGGCCAAAGATGGTTGTTGTAGAGTTTGAATTTTGCAACCTAAGAGTCTCGCATCCTATTTCGGAATCAACTACACTCAGCGAGATGATAATTGTGGTCAAATAAATTTGGCCTTATCTTCCTGAAGACCTCGTACTGTTTGGTTACACTGTAGATGGAAGGACTAATGTCATTAATCACGATTTGGATTTAAGGTTTTTGATTCACTACTACAGCACAATAGGTCTTGACATGTTGAAGTTTCAAATCCAATTAAGGGTTTGTGTTGAGTCTACTTCTTCTTCTTCTTCTTCTTCTTCTACTGCTTCTTCGTCATCATCAAGTTGTATTTCAAGCAACGAGGTAGTTGTTGTAGAATACTTGACCGATGATTCATCTTTATTCGTAAGAGTTCCAAAGAAGTCCGATGCTTTGGCCAACATATTAAGTGGAGTAGGGAATTTGTTTGAAGGAGGTGTTACAGAAGTTCGTAATGCTGTTACAAAGTATAAAATCCATAATGGTTACAAATATTGTGTTGGAATTAACACCAATGTCCCTATTATTTTGAGTTAACACCAACGACTATGCTTAAGACTTGTGTTGTGTTGTGTATGGGTTTGATGTAATGTTATTAGTTTTATAATAAAGAGAGATGTTAAAATAATGTTCATTAATAACTAAAATTTGAAATTATAACCGCTCATTCGACTATTGTGCGTTGTCAAAACACTTTTTTAAATGAAAATTACGAATAAGGTATTTTCATGCAACACCTTCGTTAAGTACTATAATTGTAAGGATTCGCAAGCTCGTCAACGCTATTTGACCAGTCAATGGACGATTTAGCCGCTAAAGGCTTGATAACTGAATATGAACAATAATTAATAGAAATGAATCCAGCAATAATTTGGCCATGAAACTAGTACATGGATATATCTCGAAAAATTACTCAGAATGGACTATTTGCACATGTCTTATGGATACAGGTCGAAGAGGAAAATCGTTTGAGTTGCAGGAAGGGTAAAATAGTCTTTTTACAGGAAAAAAGCTTTTATGACATTTGAATATTCACTCAAGGCACCCCAGTCATAATTTTTATATTAGTTTTCCATGGATGCCCATATCCGATCGTCTAGCTGCATCAATATTATTACATTGGTTTTATCAAATTCCATCGAAGAGAATTTCATTCTCTTTTCTACTTCTTATTCTTCTTTCTTTATTTCTTCTTCTTCTTCTTCTTCATATTCTTTCCCGTTGAAAAAGTGGGGGTCTAACAACCACACCCAATATTTCGCTTAGCAATCTGTATGAACTAACTCCAATATACTTTTAAGAGAATCAACTAGACAGTCAGACTCAATCTTAATAAAAAGTATATCAAGGAGTTATATCTCAATTTCTTGATTCAATACTTACTCAAGCAAATAGAAATCTGCGAGTCTAATTGAATACAAGAGAAATCACTTGAACGGTACCAAAGACCAATGTTCAACTATCAATCAATTTCAATCAATAACCAAAGGTTGGATTTACCAATTGATGGATTCAACGCACAACCTGTGATATTTCAATTATATAACAAAATATTTTGCGGAAAAGAAATAACACAGACACCAGAATTTTTGTTAACGAGGAAACCGCAAATGCAAAAAAAACCCGGGACCTAGTCCAGATTGAACACACACTGTATTAAACAACTACAAACACTAGCATACTACAAACTAACTTCGGTCTGGACTGTTGTTGAACCCCAAACAATCTCACACTGATCCAAGGTACAGTTGCGCTCCTTACATCTCTGATCCCAGCAGGATACTACGCACTTGATTCCCTTAGTTTATCTCACCCACAACTAAGAGTTGCTACGACCCAAAGTCGAAGGCTTTAATAAACAAATCTGTATCACACAGAAAAGTCTATAGTAATAGATAAATCTGTCTCCTACAGAAATACCTACGAGTTTTTTTTCCGTCTTTTGATAAATCAAGGTGAACATGAACCAATCAATAAACTGGACTTATATTCCCGAAGAACAACCTAGAATTATCAATCACCTCACAATAATCTAAATCGTATGATGGCGAAACTAGATATTGTGGAATCACAAACGATGAGACGAAGATATTTGTGACTACTTTTCTATCTTGCCTATCGGAGAAATTAATATCAAGCCAATCTTACGATTGTACTCAAACACGATAGAAACAACAAGATCAGATCACGCAACTACAGATAAAATAGTTGGGTCTGGCTTCACAATCCCAATGAAGTCTTCAATTCGTTAACCTACAGGGTCTAAGGTTAAAGGAGAATCGACTCTAGCTTATACAACTAGTATCATACAGGAGGTGTGGAGATTAGGTTTGCTAGTTGCTAGAGTTCTCCTTTATATAGTATTCAAATCAGGGTTCACAATCAATGATACCTTGGTAACAAAGAATTCAATACTCACCATTAGATGAAAACCTGATTAGATTAAAGCTAATATATTTCAACCGTTAGATCGAATCTTAGCTTGTTATACACACATGAAATGTAACTTCATTTAGGTTTGAGTAACCGTACCTAAACGTGTACAAGTCGTTGGTTCAATGGTAGTTAACCATAGGTTAGCCATATGAGCACTTTCATATCAACCTTATTCTTCTTTACCACAACTAGTTCAAATGACTCAAATGAACTAGTTAGAGAGTTGTTCAATTGCTTAGATATCATAGAAGTATACAAGACACAATCGAAACAAAAACAATTTTGATTCACTCGAATCGATTCACGAACATTATAGCCACGGTTTGCAAAGATTGCATTCCTTAAAATATAAATGTCTTAGTTCACGAATTAAACGGTTTTTAGAAAATAACCTACTTAAGTACGCATACTGGTACGCGGACTTAAATACCAGTAATAAGTTTTTTTCAGTTCACGAACTCCGGTAGAAATTCACGGGATGTGAACTTCCGAAAGTACGCGTACTGGTACGCGGCCTTTAGTTCCGATTATCCTGAGCAGCAAAGTACGCATACTTTGGTTCAAGGATATTGGACTTACACACATATGAGTTGTCTCACAATGTTTATATCCAACCATGGCTATGTATTCTAAACTCTCATTTCAATCATTGAAACATTCTTAGAGAACGTTATATAGTTGTTGTTCATAAACTATCTTTCGTCAAAGCGATTTTTCAAGTGATTGAAACTAATATGACTTTCGTCACTAGTAAATATGAACTTGGCCAAAGCGAAAGCTTACCAACACATATTTCGAGAAATAAATAAGCGAGATAAACTCAACTCGAAATAGTACATGTGTATAATCATAGTCTATATAGCAATACGACTTTTGTCTCAAGATAGGAGATAAAGTAGACTTTTGAGTGATAGATAAGTTCAAGTCTCCACATACTTTTTATCGACGAAGTTCCACTAGTTCCTTGAGTAGTTCTTCATCTTTGCATGATCAACATCGTGGAGTCTAGAGCTCAACTACACTTTCTATCCTAGTCCGAGACTTAGCTATTAGTAGACTAGAAATCAAGACTTATAGTTTTGGAAACTAAACTTGACAAACAAGCTTGAGATAGCAACGCTTGCGAGTTCGACCGATCAGTGCTCTAACACCCATTCCTTCTGCTATGACCTTGAGTACTATTATAAGAGTTGAGATTATGATACTGAAACTGAGAGAAGATGTTGTTAGATGATGTACAAAGAAGAAGCGATGGAGGTGTTGATGTCGAAGCTTAGGAGGAAGAAGAAAAGGCGAATCAAAGGGAGAGAGTTAGGGTTAGGGGTTTCTGGAATCAATTCGAATATGGAATTGATGGTGATAACAAGATGATAATTGATGGAGAATAAAAGGGTGATGTTAATTCAAGTGATTGGTTCAACCAAGAAAAAAAATGTAATCTAATTCAGGGTTTCGTATTTGGTTTTATGTTTATGTGATACAATCAAATGCACCATCCTCGTTTTGACCGGGAACAACTTCTTCATCCAAGTATGTATCATCGTGTTCTCCATCTGATGATGGAAGTACCACGCATTCCACATCTGAACCCTGTAAACTAGACTAGTCTACTGTCTGGGATCCTGGTTGTGCTTGGCCTCTTCGACGAGGACGCAGCAATGTTCGCAACAATATCAGTTCTTAGTGGAAGGTGCATTTCAAGGTTTTTTAGATTTGACATAAATACACGTCGATCATCTGTAGGCTCTGGAATTGGGGCATGAACAAATTTACCCCAATCCTTATTCTAACGATCATGATCTATAATCATGTTGTGATTGTTGTCAATACTTACATATGAATCTGAATTTAGCTTGAAACATTCCAAAAGAACGCTCGACATAGAAACTGGGGGTATAACAACCACACCCAATATTTTGTTCGGCAATCTGTATGGACTAAATTCCAATATAATTTTGTGAGCACCAACTTAAAAGTGAGACTCAATCAAGAAAGATATCAAAGAGCTTTATCTCTTATTTAATACAATCAGTAAATCAACTAGATAGAAATTCATGAGACTGATTGATATGAGAAGAACTCGGATGGTACCAAAGACCAATGTCCGAGTGTCAATCAAGTTGTATCCAACAAACAAGGTAGAATTTATCAACTGATTCAACTACGCACAACATGTGGTATTTTAATTATATAAACAATATTAATGCGAAAAAAAAATAACATAGACACCAGAAATTTGTTAACTAGGAAACCGCATATGCATAAAAACCCCGGAACCTAGTACAGATTTGAGCACCACATTGTATTAAGCCGCTATAGACTCTAGCCTACTACAAGTTAACTTCGGACTGGAATGTATTTGAGTCCTAACCAAGTCTCACACCTATTAAGGTACAGTCGCGTGTTCCTTACGGCTATTGAATCCCAACAGGACTCTGCGCACTTGATTCCCTTAATTGATCTCATCCACAAGTAAGAGTTGATACGACCCAAAATCGAAGACTTATAAACAAATATGTCTCGCACAGATATGTTTATTCTGGTTTTTTCTTCCGTCTTTAGATAAATCAAGGTGAACAGGAAACTCAACTAATAATCCGGTCTTATACTCCCGAAGAGCAATCTAGAAATATTAGTCACCTCACAATAACCTAACTGATTAACATAAAAAGTTATTTCGGAATCACAAGAGTCTGAGATAAAAAACTGTTGTGATTACTTTTTTATATTTTACATATCGAAGATGATTCTTGTGTAAATCTTAGAGAAGATAAAACTCAAAATGATAGAACAAGTAAGATCAGAATATGCAACTACAAAGAAAATAGTTGGATTCACAAATCCCAAAAGAATTCTTCAAGTCGTTAACTTAAAAATGGTTTTGGAAAACCTAGGTTAAAGGAGAATCGGATCTAGTTTGCAACAACGATACACGAGAGTGTCGGGATTAGGTTTCCCAGATGCTAGAGTTCTCCTTTATATAGTCTTTCAAATCAGGATTTCTTACAATCAAAGCTAATAAAACTTAGTAACAAAGCAATTAATATTCACCATTAGATGAACTCCTGATTTGCGATTCAAGCTACGTCTGCTTAGAAATTAAGCAATCAATCTCCACTGTTAGATGGTATTAGCTTGATACACACAAACGAAATATTCCTGTATTTAGATATGGATGAACCGTACCCAAACGTGTATATCTTGTTGGCTCAATAATAGTTAACCGAAGTTAACCACGTGAACACTTATAGTTTAGCCATATTCATCTAACACTTCTAGATCAAATATGATGATCAATCAATCATGATAGATAATCAAATGAATGTAAATGTGTTTCAAGATAGTCTTCCAAATGTTCATTATCTCATAGAAATATATATGAACCATTTGAAACAAAATCGGTTTGGATTGTAATTGTACAAAGTACTTATACAAGAACCAATTCATGAACATGATGCCACGGTTTGTAAAAATAGTTCACATACCTTATTCCATTAAAGTTCCAGGACTTTAGTTCGCAAACGAACCTGAGTTCATGAGTATGAAAACCATACTTACCAATTTTAGAACCTAACCACTGTGTTCGCAAACTAGTTTTACAAACCGAGTATGCGAACAACAGTTCCGTACTTTGTCCTTGTCGTGTCGTTCGCAAACAGAGTACGCGAAGAACAGTTCCGGAGTTAGCCTTGTCTAGCCGTTCGCAAAGTATACATACTGTGTTATATCCAGGCATTGGTAGTCGTTGTAAAACTCTCATTTAATCATTGAAGCATCCTTAAGGACGACAATGGTAATCTTACACATACCACTAACTTCAAGTAATTTTCAAGTGATTAATCGATCAATACGATACTTTCCAAGTTAACATCAAATGACTGTCTCACAAAAATCATATAAGATGCTCAAGGTAATTTTCTGATACATGTGTATTTTAAAATCTCCGGGAATTAGTGATCCTCAAGATGGATTGAGGATAGAATTGTAATTTAGGAGGGACTACTGATTTAAGGTAGTATTCTTATAGAAGGAAAATAGATTCCTAGGATGTTTGGGAAACCAAACCAAAGTAAGGAATTATTCCCAGATAAGCAATATTCCTAGACAAGGTAATATTTCTAGATAGGGAAGTATACTTAGAAAAGGAATTATTCTTAGATAAGGAAATAGATTCCTAGAAGGTTTGGGAAACCGTTAAAGCTATAAATAGAGATGTTTAGCTCATACCTAAGACAACTGGAGTGTCATTTGTGATATAGACACACTTAGATCTAGATAGTGTGGTTTGTGATACAAACACACCTAGACTAAAGAAAGAAGTTTGTGAGGCAATTAATTATTGTAAAAGAAAGCTTAGAAAACAATTTAAGGTTAATCCGTTGTTTAGAGAGATTGTGAAAGTAACAAAGAGAGAATTGTAATAGTTTTCTTGTTCATAATCTAGAGGAGATATATTTCTTCGAATCTGGTTTCTAATGTGTTATGTTTTCTAGTTTTCGTTTATTATTATTCTGAATTCCTCCTCTATAATAATAGTCACCAAGGTACAGAGATCATTACGTATCAAGTTGGTATCAGAGCAAGGTTCGTTTCTGTTAGGGAAGATTCTTGTGGTTTATGGTTATCACTAGATATCTCTACAAAAAGCTTGGTGAGGTACTCGAGAAGCAAGAAGATGTTTAAAGAACAAGGGAACCAAAGATGGGAAAGTCAGTTGATGATCCTAAGCAAGCGAACCAAAAACTACGGAAGAGAATGTGCCTGCGCTACAAACAGACATGAATCCTTATACACCCAAGCTGGAGACGAAGAAAAAGACTACGTTTTCATCTGGTATTTTTGAAGAAAATAACGAGGAAGAAGAAGGGAACCACTCGAACAAGATTGCATTATGGAGCGAAGAGTGACTAAGACAAGACGAGGAGATATGGACGCTTTTCAAATTAGACGCCAAGGTCAAGTTTCCAGCAAAGAGAGATGGTTCAGCAGGGTGAAAGCAACTCTTGAGTTCCCTAACCTCCAAATATAACTTTCACAGGAGTTCAAGTTCTTTAAGGGGGGGGGGGGGGGGGGGGGGGGATGATACATGTGTATCTTCCTCTCTGTGTGAACTAGTGATCCTAAAGACGGATTGAGGATAGAATTGTAATTTAGGAGGGATTACTGATTTAAGGTAGTATTCCTATGGAAGGAAAATAGATTTCTAGGAGGTTTGGAAAACCATACCAAAGTAAGGAATTATTTCCAGATAAGGAATATTCCTAGACAATGTAATATTCCTATATAAGGAAATATATCTGGAAAAGGAATTATTCTTAGATAAGGAAACATTTTCCGAGAAGGTTTAGGAAACTGTTAAAGCTATAAATAGAGATGCTTAGCTCATAGCTAAGACATCTGGAGTGTGATTTGTGATACAGACACACTTAGATCTAGATAGTGTGGTTTGTGATACAAACACACCTAGACTAGAGAAAGAAGTTTGTGAGGAAATTAATTATTGTAAAAGCAAGCTTATAAAACAGTTTAAGGTTGATCCGCTGTTTATAGAGATTGTGAGTATAACAAAGAGATAATTGTAATAGTTTTCCTGTTGATAATCTAGAGAAGATATATTTCTTCGAATCTGGTTTCTAGTGTGTTCTATTTACTAGATTTCGTCTATTATTATTCTGAATTCCACCTCTATAATAATAGTCACCAAGGTACAGAGATCATTACGTATCATTTTCACATAATCATCTTGACTTAATATTTATTTTTCAACAAATGAATTGTCTACAACTAAATTAACTCGTCAAGTAGATGATGAACTTTATCTAAAGTTAAAAGCTTCCAACACGTATTTTTAGAAATAGATAAACGAGATAAACTCGGCTCGAAATTTCAATTGTGTATAAAGTAAAAGTCTATATAGCTATACGACTTAGAAGATAGAATAGGATAGACTTCTGAGTGATATATAAGTTTTAGTCTCCATATACCTTTTGTTGATGAAGTTCCTCCAAGCTCTTCAGTAGATCTTCTTCTTCTTCTTCAATTGGTGAACACCGTGAAGTCTAAAGCTCAACTACACACTTCTATCCTAATCTGAGACATGGCTATAAGTAGACTAGAAATCAAGTATATAGTTTTGATCATCTAAACTTGACAAACAAGCTTGAGATAGCAACAGTTGCGAGTTCGACCGAGCAGTGCTCTAACAAGCATCCTTTCTTTTAACTATCTGATACTTGTTGAATTTTAGCATGTATGCAACCTCCAATGTCTGACTGAAAGATTATATAATTGTAGGCAACTTCGGATAGATATCATCGGCTAAGAAATACCCCGTCTTGTATTAGTGACCTTTGATGACATAATTTCATGGAGGTGTTATATGCACCATTTAGTATGTTTTCAAAAAGGGGTGAGTATGCCAACATATTAAAATTGTTAGAGCATTGCTCGGTCGAACTCGCATGCGTTGCTATCTCAAGCATGTTTGTCAATATTAGTGATCAAAACTATAAGTCTTGATTACTAGCCTATTAAGAGCTAAGGTCTTGGATTAGGATAGAAAGTGTAGTTGAGCTCAAGACTCCATGGAAATCATCATATAAGACGAAGGACTACTCAAGGAACTGGTGGATCTTCATCGACTAAAAGGTATGTGGAGACTTGAACTTATCTGTCACTCAAAAGTCTATTTACTCTATCTCCTACTCTTGAGAAAAAATTCGTTCTGATATATATACTTTCATTATACACATTTGCTATTTCGAGCCGATTTTATCTCGCCTATCTATTTCTCGAAATATGTGTTGGTAAGCATTCGCTTTAGCCGAATTCATCTTTACCAAGTGACGAAAGTCATGTTGTGTTTCAATCACTTTGAAAATTGCTCTGACGAAAAATGGTTTGTGAATAACGGCTATATAACGTTCTCTGAGAATGTTTCAATGATTGAAATGAGAGTTTAGATTACACAACCATTAGTGGATATAAGCATTGTTGTGGAAACACATATATGCATAAGTCCTATTACTTGAACCAAAGTTTGCTAAACTTTTTTGATCAAGAGAAGTTGGAAGTGGCGTGAGCCAAGTCCGCGAACTAAGTCCGCGAACTTGCGGAACTTCTCGGCCCGAGATTTTCTGCTGGAGTTCGTGTACTCCTTCCATGAGCTTAAGTCCGCGAACTTGAGCAGGTTATATCTAAAGTCGGTTGTTCTTGAACTAATGTTTAAATAAACTAAGGAATGCTTTTGCAAACCGTGGCTATAAAGTTCATGAACTGATTCGAGTGAATCAAACCGATTTTGCTTCAATTGTGTCTTGTGTAGTTATAGAAGATTTCCTTGTAAATGAACAACTCTCTAACTAGTTAATTGAGTCATTTGAACTAGTTATGGTGAAGAAGGATAAGGTTGATATGAGAGTAATCATATGGCTAACCATTTGGTTGACTTGTTGAACCAACAAATGTTAATGTTTGGGTATGGTTTATAAACCCAAAATTGGACATTTCATTTACGTGTGACAAGCTAAGTTTTCGATCTAAAGGTTGAGAAATATCAGCTTGAATCTAATCAGGTTTTCATCTAACGGTGAATATTTAATGCTTTGTTACTAAACTAATATTGATTGCAAACCCTGATTTGAAAGTGTATATAAGGGAGAACTCTAGCAACTGGGAAACCTAATCCCCATACATTATTTGTGATACTAGTTGTGCTAAGCTAGAGCCGATTCTCCTTTAACATTTGGTTTCTTCTTCTAAACCAGGTTAACGACTTAAAGACTTCATTGGGATTGTGAAGCCAGACGGATACTACTTTTCTTGTAGTTGTGTGATCTGATATTGTATTTTCTATCCTAAGAGTACAATTGAAATAATTGTCTTGAGATTTTTTTATCTCCGATAGGCATGATAGAAAAGTAATCACAAACAAACTTCGTCTCATCGTTTGTGATTCCGCAATATCTTTTTTCATTGCGTCCATTAAGATCATTGTGAGGTGATTGATAATACTAAGCTGTTCTTCGGGAATATAAGTCTGGTATTATTGATTGGTTCCTGTTCACCTTGATTTATCAAAAGACGGAATAAAAATCGTAGGTATATTCGTGGGAGACTGATTTATCTATTATCGTAGACTTTTCTGTGTAATACAGATTTGTTTATTAAAGTCTTCGACTTTGAGTCGTAGCAACTCTTAGTTGTGGGTGAGATCAGCTAAGGGAATCAAGTGCGCAGTATCCTGCTGGGATCAGAGGCGTAGGAGCATAATTGTACCTTGGATCAGTGTGAGATTGATTGGGGTTCAACTACAGTCCAGACCGAAGTTATTTTGGAGTAGGGTAGTGTCTGTAGCGGCTTAATACAATGTGTGTTCAATATGGACTAGGTCCCGGGGGTTTTCTGCATTTGCGGTTTCATCGTTAACAAAATTCTGGTGTCTGTGTTATTTCTATTCCGCATTATATTTGTTTATATAATTGAAATATCACAGGTTGTGCGTTGTTCAATCAATTAGAATATCAGACCTTTTTGGTTGTTGATTTAAATTGATTGACACTTGGATTGGTCTTTGGTACCATCCAAGTAATCTCTCTTTGATAAAGACTCGCAGACTTTTATTTGCTTGAGTAAAGATCAAATTGAGAGATTGAGATATAAACTCTTTGATATAATTTTCATTTATTGAGTATAACTGTCTAGTTGATTCTCATAAAAGTATATTGGAGTTTGTCCATACAGATTTCTAAGCGAAATATTGGGTGTGGTTGTTAAAACCCCGCTTTTTCAATTGGTATCAGAGCAGGCAAACACGTTCAAGACCTTACAATTCTGTGTTTGTAGCGATCTGAGGATGGACGATAGTATCTCTGATAAACGCGTCACCAGAAATAAAAGCTATGTCTTGTCTAATTCTATTAAAGAGAAAGATTCCTCATCTCGAATATAGACGAACCATGTGTTCCAATAAGACAGACAGGCTCTGACATGAGTATTTCCGATTACCCTTCAAAAGAGTCTATCTCTCTAAATGAATGGGAAACAGCTGAAGAGAGTGTCTTGATTCTAAATCTTGCTAGAATCCAAGATGATAGATTTAATCGGTTAAAACACCATGTCGATGTTATGCTTAATGTAATAAGAGACTGCAAATTCAAAGAAAATACAGAAGATCATTCTTCATGTATGACTCCTGAGGCTCGCCTCAAAAAGGATGCTTTGGAAATTGAATATCGCTTGAGTAAACTCTCTATTCAAGGATGCTTTAAGCAGTCTAATATACCAAGCACTTCTGCTACGCCTGAAAACCTTCCAGCTCCAGAAGTAAAATTGGAATCCCTTCCTGTTAAAAAGAATGTGTCTGAATTTCCTATTGATCAAGGATGTTCCACATCACATGGAAGGAAGAAATCTCCTAACGAGGTTGTTAAGACTACCTTGCATAATCACACTTGTGATCAGAAAGTATGCCTCTTTTGTGATGCAAAAGGCTCTGCTAAACAAAAAGGAAACTCTAGGTTGGATAAAACCTTCTTGGTTCAACTTCAACACACCTTAGACTTAATCCTCAAAGGTGTAACTGACATTCATATATATATAAACCAGTTGGTTTTCGTACTTATCATGTGTATGTTACCAGGAAGGTCAGTTCAATGAGTTCCTCAAATGATCTAAAGCAGAATAGGAGTCTTAATAAGAATCGTCCAAGGAAAGATCATGTCGTTTCCTCTGGAAATAACATTTCCCTTAATGTGAAAAAAAATCCAGAAGAAAGAAGAAAAATTGATGATATGAGAAATAACCTGATGGAGATGATTGAAGGATATAAAGAAATTGTCGACAGGTTGTCATCATCCTCAAGTCAAAATTCTTATGGTAAGAACTCTAACTATGTCTCGTATTTTGACGACAATAAGTTTTATGATAATTTCTCACATAAAAAGGGATATCTTTCTAGATTTAGAAGGAAAAAAAGACTTGATCAGAAACACAATTCTCTTAATGAGCTCAGTGCTCATACTTGTGCCAATTAATCACAAGAGTTGAGAATTTTCTCATAAAAATCCTGCTGAGCAAGATGTGTAAAAGTCAGGTATACTGTGGCGATTTGATGTTCTGTCTAGTTGAGCTATCCTCTTATCGTTTATAGCTAAACTAGTGTCTACAGACAATATTGCCTAAAAAGTATTTGTGTTGTCTAGTATCGTTTCTGTGTTTTGATGCAAGACTTTTTGTATTTATGGTATGCTACACTTGTGTTCTAGATTTCTTCCTGTTATGAAATTTATTGAGCCATTTTTGTAGCAAAAGGTTTTTGTTAGTTTTTCTTTGTGGGTCTTGTTGTATTCGTATGTGTACGTGTGTTACCATCACGAGTCAACAGTTTGTAAACCCTAAAGGTCTTCTTCCCTAAGAAAACATAAATACCAAACCACTGAGTCACATTTGCGTACTCTAGGTTATTTTGGTTTATCAAGAATGTCGTCCTCTTCACAATCGAGTGGTTTTGCTAAAGGATTTCTTGATAAAGGTATTGGTTTTGAATCTGAATGGAGGAAGAAAAGAACCCTTGTAGATGAAGATCATCCCAATGCCTCGTGTTACTATGCATATACTCATGAGAATATTGATAAGGATGATATGATTTCTGCTGAAGTGGTTCATGACTTTCTTAAGTATTTTGAGGAAGTAAAACTGCAGCTCGTTGATACTCTGAAAAATCTTGATGTGTTGAATACTGAGATGAAAAAGGTTTCATCTGACTTTGGTATCATAAAATCTCACATCCATGATCTTCACAAAGAGAATCTCTTCTCTGAAGATGGAATGGATGCTGCTAATCACAAGCTCAAAGACACCAAGACTCGTGAGGATCCTGAACTGTCTATTTGACCTTAGTTCGTGTTCCGACATGGCACTGGAATCTGCGTTTGTTCCCTAGCTTGTTGATTTCTTTTATTTGTCTAGTAAATCTTCTATTTTATTTGTTTTATTTAGAAGAATAACTAGAGTTTGGAATAGCCATTATTGTGATTACACATAGCTATGCCCAACGTTTTCATCTTCATGTTTTTATATTTATTGGTTTAAATTCTAAACTTTTTGGAAGATGATTTTTGCAGTATTCATCTTTATGATTTTATGAATTGCAATATTGTTATCAGATATGTGTGTTTGCGTCCGTAAACTTGATTGTCCCATACTTTTTCAAAAGTAAAGTCGTTTATGATCGATATTCATGTATTGATTAAAGAATGAATGGACTATTGACAATTACAAAAGTTAAGCCTATATTGTCAATCTTTGATGGAAGATAGGTTAAAATCTTTTGTTTGCAAGGATTATGTCTATCAAATGTCGTTATGTAAATAGTGATGGAAAATAGAATGAATCCTTGTGTATTCCGCAGTAATTGATCTTCCCTGATCCATATTTTATGTATTACTGTGAGGCTCCGTAAAGTGTCTTATGTTGAGCATTATACAACCAAGTTGATTATTTTTGATTAGCTATGTTGTTGTTCCGTGAGGTACTTTATGTCGAACATTTTCAACTAAGTTAATCATCTTGTTTGGTTATTTAGTTATGAATCCATAAGTCTTCTTATGTTTGAGCGTTCATGACTGGGTTGATTTTTTTCATGATTAACTTAGTCATTGCTCCATAGACTCTCTTATGTGAGTATGACCAATTAAATTGATTACTTTGTGATTAGTTTGATTGTGTATTTCGATTAGATTAACTATGGGTTTACTTGTGATTAATCTAATTGAGCGCTCTTAAGTCTCCATAAGTTTACTTGTGTTGAGCATTTTCGGTTAAATTAATCATGAACTTCTTGTGGTTAATTTAATATTTTGGATTCAAATTCATACTTTTATGAGATTTGTTATGTCCAAAAGAAATCCTTCTTTTCTTTCGAAATTAAGGTCGCTCTTGTTGTTCCCTTGGGAATGACATTTTATGGGGGAGAGTTCTTTTTGAACTTGCGCTGAATTGCCAAATCTTTGTGGGAAGTGCGGATGTGGAATATTATAGGGGTTATCTTGTATCTTTATAAACTCCTTAATGAATGCATTTAGCTTCGGCTTTATGATTGCATCTAAAGAACAAGTTGATATTTTTGCTTTCTTTTGGTCATGCAATGTCTCTTTCGGAAATTTCATTAGGATCCCGTTCTTGTACCTTTCCCAATTTTATTGACAAAAAGGAGGAGAATTAATATGTAGTTCACACTACAAATACATATGGTTTTCGGATCATTATGTAATGGGGAGTGGTTTCCATGTGAGATGGATTATTGACTAAGGGGGAGTGATACATATCACCGTAGTATTGTTGTTGAAGTTGTGATACAATTGAACTTTGACGTTGTATAATGATATTATGACATTGTATAACAATGATTGAGAACTATTGTTTTCTTGTTGTTATAGCTACGGATTTTCAACAACGATGATACTAAACTTACAACCTTTGGGATCATTGGAGTACTTGGAATTGACAAAGATTTCGAGTAATGTTGAAGATTAGGCATGTGGAATAGGATCTACAAAAGTTAATTTATTTATTTTTAGTATTCCATATGTAATAATAGTTTTGCCACTAAAATTGAAAAAGGGGGAGATTGTTAGAGCATTGATCGGTCGAACTCGCATGCGTTGCTATCTCAAGCATGTTTGCCAATATTAGTGATCAAAACTATAAGTCTTGATTACTAGCATATTAAGAGCTAAGGTCTTGGATTAGGATAGAAAGTATAGTTCAGCTCAAGCCTCCATGTAAATCATCATACAAGACGAAGGACTACTCAAGGAACTGGTGGATCTTCATCGACTAAAAGGTATGTGGAGACTTGAACTTATCTGTCACTCAAAAGTCTATTTACTCTATCTCCTACTCTTGAGACAAAAGTCGTTTTGATATATAGACTTTCATTATACACATTTGTTATTCCGAGCCGATTTTATCTCGCCTATCTATTTCTCGAAATATGTGTTGCTAAGCTTTCACTTTAGCCGAATTCATCTTTACCAAGTGACGAAAGTGATGTTATGTTTCAATCACTTTCAAAATTGCTCTGGCAAAAAATGGTATGTGAATAACGGCTATATAACGTTCTTTGAGAATGTTTCAATGATTGAAATGAGAGTTTAGATTACATAACCATTGGTGGATATAAACATTGTTCTGGAAACACATATATGCATAAGTCCTATTCCTTGAACCAAAGTTTGCTAAACTTTGTTGATCAAGAGAAGTTGGAAGTGGCGTGAGCCAAGTCCGCGAACTTGCGGAACTTCTCGGCCCGAGATTTTCTGCTGGAGTTCGTGTACTCCTTCCATGAGCTTAAGTCTGCGAACTTGCGGAACTTCTCGGCCCGAGATTTTCTGCTGGAGTTCGTGTACTCCTTCCATGAGCTTAAGTCCGCGAACTTGAGCAGGTTATATCTAAAGTCGGTTGTTCTTGAACTAATGTTTGAATAAACTAAGGAATGCTTTTGCAAACCGTGGCTATAAAGTTCATGAACCGATTCGAGTTAATCAAACCGATTTTGCTTCAATTGTGTCTTGTGTAGTTACATAAGATTTCCTTGCAATTGAACAACTCTCTAACTAGTTCATTTGAGTCATTTGAACTAGTTATGGTGAAGAAGGATAAGGTTGATATGAGAGTAATCATATGGCTAACCATTTGGTTGACTTGTTGAACCAACAAATGTTAATGTTTGGGTACGGTTCATAAACCCAAAATTGGACATTTCATTTGTGTGTGACAAGCTAAGTTTTTGATCTAACGGTTGAGAAATATTAGCTTGAATCTAATCAGGTTTTCATCTAACGGTGAATATTGAATGCTTTGTTACTAATCTAACATTGATTGCAAACCCTGATTTGAAAGTGTATATAAGGGAGATCTCTAGCAACTGGGAAACCTAATCCCGACACATTCTGTGTGATACTAGTTGTGCTAAGCTAGAGTCGATTCTCCTTTAACCTTTGGTTTCTTCTTCTAAACCAGGTTAACGACTTAAAGACTTCATTGCGATTGTGAAGCCAGACCGATACTACTTTTCTTATAGTTGTGTGATCTGATCTTGCATCTTCTATCGTACGAGTACAATTGAAATAATTGTATTGAGATTTTATATCTCCGATAGGCAAGATAGAAAAGTAATCACAAACAAACTTCGTCTCATCGTTTGTGATTCCGCAATATCTTTTTTCGTTGCGTCGATTAAGATCATTGTGAGGTGATTGATAATACTAAGCTGTTCTTCGGGAATATAAGTCAGATATTATTGATTGGTTCCTGTTCACCTTGATTTATCAAAAGACGGAACAAAACTCGTAGGTGTATTCGTGGGAGATGGATTTATCTATTATCGTATATTTTTCTGTGTGATACAAATTTGTTTATTAAAGTCTTCGACTTTGGGTCGTAGCAACTCTTAGTTGTGGGTGAGATCAGCTAAGGGAATCAAGTGCGCAGTATCCTGCTGGGATCAGAGGCGTAGGAGCATAATTGTACCTTGGATCAGTGTGAGATTGATTGGGGCTCAACTACAGTCCAGACCGAAGTTAGTTTGGAGTAGGCTAGTGTCTGTAGCGGCTTAATACAATGTGTGTTCAATCTGGACTAGGTCCCGGGGTTTCTCTGCATTTGCGGTTTCCTCCTTAACAAAATTCTGGTGTCTGTGTAATTTCTATTGCGCATTATATTTGTTTATATAATTGAAATATCACAGGTTGTGCGTTGTTCAATCAATTAAAATATCTGACCTTTTTGGTTGTTGATTTAAATTGATTGACACTTGGATATTGGTCTTTGGTACCATCCAATTTATCTCTCTTTGATAAAGACTCGCAGATTTCTATTTTCTTGAGTAAAGATCAAATTGAGAGATTGAGATATAAACTCTTTAATATACTTTTCATTGATTGAGTCTAACTGTCTAGTTGATTCTCATAAAAGTATACTGGAGTTTGTCCATACAGATTGCTAAGCGAAATATTGGGTGTGGTTGTTAGACCCCCGCTTTTTCACAAATCGTTAATTGACCCAGGCATTCCAAAAAAAAGTTTGACAACACCATAAATCATATGATGCCACCGCCTCTAACACCGGAGAACTGTGTTTCTCTTTACCCCGATAAGTTCCTTGCCAAGCTATTTGAAAATTCTTCCATGGACACTGCATACAATCAATACTACCTAGCATTATTGGAGATCCGTTTGGCATTCTCACCTAGCAACCACTAAAAATCATCAGGAGTAGGTTGACGCAAATATCTTTCTCCAAAAGTCATGCAAATTACTTGGCAAAATCCTTTTTAGATAATAGTATATTGTTGTGGCACCCATACGAGTGTAGTCACTGACACTATCAGTTGTTGTACTTTTGCACATATATTTCATCACGAAAACAATTTAATATGTGGAGAATGCCCCACAACAACAGTTGCATCCGGACGTTAATGCCATTTTGGATCCACTTCAAGTAATTTTCCTAACAATTTCTCAAATAAATCTTCCCTCATGCCTAGACGTTGTTTGAATTGTCTTGAGGTATAAACGGTTCCAGGTGTGAAATAATCATTCATTATTTTTGCATCATGCCACACTGGATCGGATAATTACATCGCATGTCTGCACCTTCCTAGTCAACGGTTTCTGAATAATACGGAGACGTTCTTCCAATCACAATTGTGTAAATATTAGTAGAGTGTTTTCTTCTTCATCACTAGAAGTATCCAAATGTTCAATTCTCAAATAAGCACGTATTAGACTCATTTTGTACCTTTGCAAACAACAATTATAGTTTCAATTTCTCTACACCATACATGAAATACAAGTCAATCAACATTAAAATTAATAAAATAGTAGTTTAGAAACATTTCATTCAACAAAATCAAGAAATGCATCACAAAACAACTAATAATCATGGATTTTTCACTACATATATGTCTTAATGTTGTTATTAACTTAGATACAAAATACCTGATCAACCTAATACCAACAATTTAAAAAAAAAAAATGAATTTGAAAACCTAAAATTAAAATGACTTACCTTTGTGGATGGAATTTGAAATTGAAGAATGCGACAAAAACATCTTTGAGTATGGATTAAACCTTTTTAATTTCAACTATCGAATCACACAAAATCACCATGAAAATCGAAGGGGGAAAAAATCTTGAGAGAGTCTCGAGAAAAGGAAATGGAGTGAAGAAGGAGAAGGAGAAGTTGGAAATCTGTGCGCTTATTGGATGTTTATACTACAGAAACGGATATTGGGTATCCGTTTTGGTCAAGTCAACGCATTGACTTAAACGAATACGTCACTATTTACGAGGGTTTAGTCACATCCTTTCTCTCATCTACTCTCTTTAGTCACATCCTCTTTCTGATCAAGTTTTTTTTTTGGTTTCTAAATCTAGGTTTTCTCTTCTGTTTTATCTCTTTTACTTTTTTCTCATCTAGGGTTTAGTGTTTTTTTTTACTTTTCTTCTAATCTCAGTTATTTAATTATGTTTTATTCTGTGAAATTGTTTTGGGTTTGTGTTTTTATTTTGGTTTTTCTTGCATTTGGTTCTTAATTTATCTGATGAACTTCATCATGAACAATATCACCAAGATATCAAGACCAGCGGCAGCAACACAAGTTTTCCAAGTTCACTGAAGACATTAGCAGCAACTATAACACCAAAGACAACTGACAACAACCAGTTCCAGAAGTCCGATTCTGATGAAGACACTGACCGATTCCGGCCGATTTCGATTTATGGTGATCGACTTAGGTTATCAATTGTTACTTTGAAAGAAACCTTGACCAAAGATTGGATCTATGGACTCTTCTACACCTGTGTCATAAGTTTTACTTTGTTTTTGGAAAAACCCTTGAGAAATGGTTGGGTCCTTCGATCCTAACATATCTACAGTATGTAGTCTTGTTATATGGTTTGGAGGTGTTACTTATAATCCAAACCAGGACATTTCCACTTGTCCTGATACTTAGAGATTTACAGAAAATGATTAGGTTTCTCCTTAGAATCATGTACTGTAATTGTGTAGTTGGGTGTCTTGAATGTGTTTGTCTCTGTAAAATCTTTATGTGTTGTAAACTCTTTTGACAATCCTGTAATAGATCCCGATTTTGAATCGAAGAATTTTCATTAATATACATGAGGCTTGCCTCTATTTCGAAAAAAATAAAAAAATAATCCATGTACACAACCCATTGCTGATTTCAAATCTGGAATAATACATTATACGTTTCTTTTAAATGCACTTGGTTGTACCACACCATCATACTATTTGTATAATTATTTATTTTTTGTTTATGCGTCTGATTAATGCTTTATACAACGCGTTGTAAGCTCTGGGATCCTACAAACTTATAGGAGGAACAACAAGTACAATGCGCCATTTAATACCTCATATACGCGTAAAATAATTGACAAAATAACATTATAAATTCATTTTCTAGACACAAATCTCTGGCAAGGAAACACAATACACAACTAATCAAAGCACTAATTGCATTAAACTACTATACTTAGTTGTTACTGATAGAAATCATTAGCAGTAAGATTCGATTTAATGTCGCTTGATATACGGTTAATAATGTAGCTAATCAATCATATAGATATAGTGTCTATTGGCTAATCATAGGTGTGCTGCCTGTACGCCATTTTGTACGTACGTACGTGATTATCTCCGGCGTTCGCATAAATACCCGACAAGGTGGCTTAAACCAAGGCCAAAAGTTGCAAAAGCTCCTGTCTAGTTGCGCTTTAGCATGCAAGAAAACAATCAATTGTAAGACAGTTTAGTGAGTAATTTAGATTTAAAGCTCATTTAAAAAATTAGCAAAATCAAAAAGAAAAAGAGAAAGTTAAGTAAAGAACTAGCTAGACGGGGCTAGCTTAGGTTGGTTATGGAAGACTCTCTTTTCCAGTTAGCTTAGGGTCTAGTTTATTTTGTGTGTTGCAGTACCAGCTAGTTCTTCTAGGGGCTAACTGGCGAAGTTAATTGAGCATGAAATCCTATGATTCCAATCTAGCCGGGATTTTTCAAGTATAACTATACTAGTAGTAAAATACAAGTGCATTTAGGTTGCTTTGTTTAATTTTGTAGGGTGGCTCTCCATGAGCTGGAAAATCTTGGGAAGTAAAATCTCATTGAAGTATGCTCTTTATTACCTGACAGAATTTTATTTTAAATCATGATTTGATCACTAATTAATTATAGGAAAAACCCAACGAATGAGACTCGTGCTATTATACAAACAAGTGCACAACAACATGATGATGCACCTCTAAGCCATTAAGCTTTGTATCCGTTGAAGAGCATTTTCTTATTAACAGGTCCGACAGTTTAAAAATATACGATCATTCTTCGGAATATGCACTCATGCGCATGATAATACTAATAATAACAAGATTATTTTTTCCGACTAACGGTGTTAACAGTGTAGATAAGATGACACTTCGCTACACATATTTCTTGGCTCAATAACTTTTGTATACTTTCCTCGAAGTATATCCAAGGTTGGGAATACGAATCCTATTCTGTCATTTAACTTTTTATTAAATCATCTTCTCTTTTTGAAAGGAATGTCTGCTTCGAAATACCTTCCTGTATAGGATAGATTATCTTTTCGTTTCCTTTGATATTTTTAGTCGGTTTATTATTGTTTTACCCACAGTAAAACAGGGATGGTGAAACAGTCAAAGTAAATGGGCTTTGGTAAACTAAAACCTTCTCTGAAGCAAGGAATTGGAAACTTCCAAGTTCAAAGACATGTTCTTAAGATCCCCATTAAATAAAATTCAAACCCTTTGCTTTTTTTTGAGCTAAGCTTTTACTTGAGTACTGTGAAAAAACCAAACTCCAATAAAATTAAAGAAAATCGGGTTACTAATGTTGGATTACAGCAACCAACTTTGCTTTGAAAGTAAGGATTGTTGTACTTGGTAATCGCAAGTTGTGACACACACTTTATGAACTTATTTCCTAATCTTTCTTGCCTTGGACAGTGCAAATATATGCAATTGTCACTGTTTTGAGGGGAACAGTGAAATCAATCTCTCACATAGGCACATTGTTATGAGAAAAATGCTGGCAAGTCGCGTGGTAAGTGTTTCACAGTTCACATATCACTGCAGAGGAAGGATCGATGGACAAGGTCAGACGAGATTTACGCTATTTTCTTCGCAAAACCCAAATGATAATAAATTTAAGTGTAATATTTTGATGATATGTTCCTCTTATAAGATTCTACATTACTACAGAAAATGAACGCAATTCGAGTTAGAAAACCTAACCATCTACCAATCCCAATTTTAACCGTTAAATTTGAAAGACTGATATTCAAAAGTACAGATGGTCGTTTTATACATTTCGAATTGTGTTCATTTTGTTGTAGAATTGTGTTCACTTCCTTGTTTCAATGAGAAAAATGTTGGAAAACGATTAATAAAAAAAAAATAATTTTTTAAAGTTTTAATAAAAAATTATAATTTATTGTTTTATTTTGTGAATGAAACTTTTTAGTCCCCATCGTGGAGTTTCCAATATTTAGTAGTTTTAAGAAACTATATAAACCTTTTAGTCCCACATCGGGGAGTTTTTCTTCTTAAATTGTTTTATTCCATTATATAAAGAAATTCACTCCTTTTGTAAAATCTATGGGAAAGGGGTTGCTCTATATTTTAGAGGGACCCCTAAGGGAAAATATTTTATAGCGTTTTTTTAAGCATTCGCGATTTTCCTTAACGGTTTTTTCGGAGTTGCCAAGCTCAAGTTGAGCATCTACTACATATGCTAGTAGTAGGTGTATTAGGGTGTTTTATCCTGGAGATATCCGTCCTGTGAGGGCTATAGCATCACTCTTGAGTGTAGCCGGGCGCTAATGTCTTAAGGACAGCGTGTTGAACACGTGACTCACTCTATTTTCCAAAGTTTTGCCTTGTTGCTGTTGCGGAGATACGGGGAGCTTGTTCGTTTCGTCAAAGCAATCACTTCCATTATAAAGGAGCTAAGTATCAATAACTTTTGCTTATTTGATTTTTCTTTGTTTTTGATTATTGCACCCAACAATCTTAAGACATTATATTTGTAATAATCGAAAACGATTGATTGGTTTGTGAATCATGGATGTTAATTGTGGAGTGAAAAAACAAAAACGAATTTCTGGTCAGCTGTAGAGTTTCAATTTTATCTTTTAATCTAGAAGGAATTTCGATGAACCCTTTTGACACAACGTAGTAGACATCCTGATAGTTACCCGCGTAAAATTTCAGAATTTTTGGAGTTGTAAAAGTATTTTTTGATATTTTACAAAACAGAAAAACGTTTCTGAAAAATTCTGACGAGCAGAAAATTGTTGTTAACTAAATTAATTTTTGTGGGGTAACCATGAGTTTTTTGAAACGCTGATTCAAACGAAGTTTGTATATATAGATGTTATCTTCAAAACTCATATTTTACTTTCTGATTTGGAATTGTGATTTGTGAATAAAGGTGTCATCTCCGAGGGACATGGCTAATAGCCGCATGTGGTTGGAAACAAATCTTCCAAAGATGGCAAAGGTGAGAACATCGAACGCAACTCTAAGCATGGTCTTCATGATAAAGGTATATTTCGTAAACCTGAATCCGGAATTACTTTAGTTAAGGGTGAGTGTTATGTTTGTAAAATTTCTGGCCACGCGGCAGTAAATTGTAGACAACATAAAAACCTTAATAAGTAGAAAGTTAATGCTAATTTAGTTGAAACAAACTAGAACGAGTTTGGTGGCATGATGTCGGAAGTTATTTTAATAACCAATGTGAGAGACCAGTAGGTGGACTCTGGAGCCACCAAGAATGTTTGTTGAAACAGAGACCTGTTCACCTCCTATCATAGGATAGGGGATGTCGAGAAACTCTTATTGAGTAACTCATATGCAATAGAGGTTGCATAAAAGGAAAAGGTCGAGCAGAAGCTCATATCTGTAATATTCTCACATTGAATGAAGTTTTCATGTTCCGAGCATATGCGAAAATCTTGTATCTTGTTCTGTTGTAGATGGAAAAATATTTAAGATCTTAATTGAATCTGGAAAACTTGTTGTAACTAGGCAGTGATTTTTTAAGCAAGAGTTATAGGACTTTGGGTCTATATAAGCTTAACGGAAAAACTGATGATGTGAACGTAGTTGATTCTTGTGATATCTTTGTGTGATTGATTGTTTTACGTGGTAGACTTGGAACCGTAAACTTATAAGTCAATGCTTAACTGGCTAGCATAGGCTTCGTACCCAAATTTAGTTTGGATTTTGAACACAAAAGTGAAATCTGTGAAGAATCAAAATATGCTATAAAATCTTTTAGCACAAATGTTCAGAGTAATTCTAAGCCTTTAGAATTAATTCAGTTAGGCCTAGTTGACATGAGTTCAACCCAAAACCACTGTGGTAAAAGATGGTTATAACTTCCGTAGATGATTGTACGAGGTACTATCTTGTATACTTGCTTAGGATAAGGATGACGCCTTAGAAGCCTTAAGATGTATAAACTTGAAGTTGGAAACCAATTAGAAGCCTTGAACATAACAACCGTATCCTTAAGGAGATGATAATTTCCATGTTGATTAGTTCAGGATTACCTGCGGCCTTGTGGGGGGAGGCAGTCCTCTTAACTAGTATATCCTGAATAAAGTACCCTTTTAAGAATCAGATGAAACTCCATATGGTTTATGGAACGGTAGATGACCTTCTTATGAATGTGTCAAAGTGTGGGGGCGTTTGACTAAGATTGTAATTCCTCTTCCTAAAAGAACTAGATTGAAACCAAAAATGTTGATTGTGTTTTCGTATAGGGTATATTGAGTATACTTCTACACAATAGATTTTTGGTTGTGTGTTCTGATTTTTTCTGACATTGGTGTGAATATTATTACGGAATCTAGGGATGCTGAGTTCTTTGAACATGTTTATTCTAAACCTGTACCTCATTAGAGATGTGTTGTTGATCCCCTAGATTTATCTTCAAATAGTCAGAACTTATTTTAAAGGAAGATGAAGTTGATGTTGAGCCTAAGAGAAGTAAAATAATTAGACTTGAGACTTCTTATGAAACCGACTTCATAACATGCCTAGCTTAGTCTGAGCCACAGACTTGTAAAGAAGCCTTATATCTACTGAAACCCCATTCTGGTAAGAAGCTTCATTTAGTGAAATGGACTCAGTCCGTTGGAACCAGACTTGGGAGCTTGCTAGTTTACCTCCAGGTTGTAAGACCATGGGATGTAAATGAGTCTTTAAGAGGAAACGATAGGTAGATGAAACTGTGGAAAAATATTAAGCTAAGTTGGTAGCTAAAGGCTATAAACTAAAAGAAGGTGTAGATTTCCTTGATTCTAATTCAATTGTGACGGAAATTACTTCCGTTGAGATACTAATTGTTATTGCTGCCATAAAGAACGTAGAGATACATCAGATGGATGTTAAGACAGCTTTTTCTAAAACCGTGAATTAGGTAAAGAAATTTACATAGATCAACCTGAAGACTTTGTAGTGAAAGGTTGTGAATACAAAGTTTGTAATTTGAAAAATCTTTGTATGGTTTTCAAATAAGCACGTAAACAGTGACATGGAAAATTTAATCATGTGATAATGGATAGTGGATTTAAATTAATGAATCTGACAAGTATGTCTACAAGTAACTTGTTAAGGATGTCTGTGTAATTGTATGCTTGTATGTTGATGATATGCTTGATACAAACATAGATGTGATCAATTCCACTAAAAACATGCACTGAATGAGAACATTGACTTGAAAGACTTGGGCCCTTTTGATGTAATCTTAGGGATGAGGATTAGAAGATAATCAAACATTTATAAGTCTTAGTCGTTCTCATTATGTTGAGTTGTGCTTAAGAGATACAATCAGTCTGATTGTAAACCTGCTTGTACTTCGTACGATTATTCTTGTAGTCTCAAGAAAAATAAGGGTAGTGGAGTATCTTAACTTGAATACTCAAAAGTTATAGGATGTCTGATGAATTTAATGAACTGTAAGAGTCCAGACATTGCCTATATTGTGAGTAAGTTAAGTGGATATAATTGTAGTCCAGAGCAAGAGAATTCAGATGCACTGAGTAGAGTATTATGGTACCTAAAATACTCTTTTGATTTATGAAAGGTATCTTGTTGTCCTTGGGACTTTATGATGCAAACTGGATAGTTGACTCAGAGGAGTCTAAGTCTACGAGTGGATATGGTTTCACTCTAACATGTGGGTTTGTTGTTGGAAGATTTCCAAACAAACATATCGCTCAATTCATTATGGAATCTGAGAGTATTGCGTTAGATAAAGCATGAGAGGGGGCCGAGTGCCTAAGATGATTTTTAGAAGACATTCCTCTTTGGCATAGGCCTGTGCCAGCTATATCTATACATTGTGTTAGCCAAGCTATAATAGTTAAAGCTAAGAAATAACTAATCTCAATCGGCGTTATTTCCATTGATTGGATAAAGTCCAAGGAGAATATCGCGCAATCTTTGACGAAAGGTTTGTACAAAGAGATAGTTAAAAATGCATCGAGGGGGTTGGGGCTTAAGCTCATATATTAAACTTGCCATGAAGGATACTCAACCTTGCTGACTGGAGATCCCATGATCAAGGTTTCGAATGAGACAACTAATTTGTGGTGGGTAAAGGTAAACACTATCAGAGATTTTCATTCTCTGTCCCTTCCCTATGGTGTAGACGTGATAGTGTGACTGCATGTGGAGGATGACTTTTTAATAAGTCTTAATGAGTTCTATAGTTTCAATTTAAGATTGAAGTGGGGTGTAGCAGTAACACTCTTTATGGAAACTCACCTATCTGAATGAGGAAGTGGGTCGCTTCCTGTGAGAATATGAGCTGATTCTCTAGAGCATTCTGAGAAACAGGATACGTCCAGGGCCAAAACGGACAAAACGGCACGAGCTTGGCAGCAATCTTGGAGATATCACCCGTGGTTGTTATCACGAATTACATCAAATGCTAGCAGTTCAAGACATAGTTCACTGTCTCTAGCAAGCAATTCTGGTAATATCTCACTAAGCAAAGGTTCAAGACCTCATGGACACCTCTGCCTAAAATGGTATTTCCTGCGTTTTTTATGTGATTTTCATTTTGATGGTTTTGGTATTACTAGAACTTAGGACCTAAAGGTCACTAAGGGTTCACTAGTTCATGCTTTTTCACTTTGGTGAAAGATACCTGTAGTCTCACCATGTGAGAATTGAAGATGAAAGCTCTCAGTACTATTATGATTTATGCAATCCATAGTATGACCCTGGGGTCAACACACTTTTGTGTGAGGGAGAGGACGTAGAAATGACTAGTATGATTTCAACACTTGCACGATCAGTCTGTTTGGATCGTGAGGTTGGGATGTTTATTTACCAAGATCTATCTGTGTTTTCATGTTTTATTGAGTTTTCATTCATGTGGGGGATTGTTGGAAAACGATTAATAAAAAAAAAAAAATTTTTTTAAAGTTTTAATAAAAAATTATAATTTATTGTTTTATTTTGTGAATGAAACTTTTTAGTCCCACATCGTGGAGTTTCCAATATTTAGTAGTTTTAAGAAACTATATAAACCTTTTAGTCCCACATCGGGGAGTTTTTCTTCTTAAATTGTTTTATTCCATTATATAAAGAAATTCACTCCTTTTGTAAAATCTATGGGAAAGGGGTTGCTCTATATTTTAGAGGGACCCCTAAGGGAAAATATTTTATAGCGTTTTTTTAAGCATTCGCGATTTTCCTTAACGGTTTTTTCGGAGTTGCCAAGCTCAAGTTGAGCATCTACTACATATGCTAGTAGTAGGTGTATTAGGGTGTTTTATCCTGGAGATATCCGTCCTGTGAGGGCTATAGCATCACTCTTGAGTGTAGCCGGGCGCTAATGTCTTAAGGACAACGTGTTGAACACGTGACTCACTCTGTTTTCCAAAGTTTTGCCTTGTTGCTGTTGCGGAGATACGGGGAGCTTGTTCGTTTCGTCAAAACAATCACTTCCATTATAAAGGAGCTAAGTATCAATAACTTTTGCTTATTTGATTTTTCTTTGTTTTTGATTATTGCACCCAACAAAAAATATTTACATTTGTTGTAGGGAAATCACAATCGAGCCCATAAACTAGGTGTTGTTCAAGAATGAGCTTCATCGAGGTCTATTCTTAAATCCCACTATTTAATATTTCTCTCATTATAGTTACTTGTATTATGCATTAACATGCACTTCATCACCTCGATTAACACCTGTTAACAAAGACCAATTATCTTGTTGTGTCTCGACATAACCTCCATAAGCCATTTGGTCTCTTGCTTTATTTAGATTGTTTGTCGCGTTTTAGTTGCGTTTACACGAGAACAGTCACTCTACTATGCAGTGCACTAGTAAGATATTTTTCAAGAAAAAACAAAATAATCATTTCAAAAATGTTTATTCAGATGCTTTGTTCCTCGATAGTGTATCTAAAAAATAATTCTCTCAATTAAAAATGGAGTTGGTTTAATTAGAATATAAACAACTTAGGTTTCAACACCATTAAGTACACTAATCTGACAAAAACCACAAAAATTATATCCATGTACCTTCCATTACCCACACAAAAATTTATGCACATTGTTGTTTCTTTTATAATCAAGATCTCTCCCTCCTAATTAACAAAACCTTATAATGGAAACACCCTTATGAATGTTGTCCGCTTCACATGCTCCCAAAACTTGTTGCATTTGTTCTCTTCTTACCTTGGGTTTCAGCCATCTCTTGGTATTATCAAATTAATCAGTCCCCTGTCATATATTTCTTTTGAGATGTTTTTTCATCGCCGGGTCGTTCACGCCTTCAAGATCTTCGAAACATCGAGTCAGACACTTGGTGGTTGTACCAGGAGTTGCAAATGCACTTGGAAGAAATGAAGAGATTTGGAGTAGAAACCATGTAACATTCACAAATGTGTAGGGGTTACCAAATTGTATAGGATGAAAGAAGAAAAAAAAGGAGTTAACAGGAAGTATACATTACATACACGCAGAGATAAAAGATCTCTCATTGAAAAATCTAACAAACGCTACAGTAACACACTGAGGTTAATTTGGACATTTGATAGAAAACACAGGCTGTGGGTTGTTAGTAGTACCACTGTACTTGGGTGAAGGCAGTATATATATCCAATCGGGGACAGAGGAGGGCAAAATGGTCTTTAAATCGAGTGTACTACCCACAGGGTGATTTCTTGTGGTGGCTCAGCCCTTGCAAAATCTGTAATCTTGACCCTTCTTGCATCTTGTAATCAAGACCCATGTTGCATCTTAATTTGCTACCGGTGGTGGTGTTATAAAGCTTATCTTGTAAATCAGCCTTGATCTTGACTACTAGTACTACTGATTGGTTCCGTCAGTCGCCGGAATGTAATTGGTGCACCGTGTTGTGGATATAAAAGCATCAGGACTGTTGGCGCGTGTTGGTAACTCGGCGATAAGCTAAACGAAAACCGTTGAAGTATTGCAGCTATTGCTAGCTTTGCTTGTAAAATTGCAAGATTTTGTCCAATACATGTACGTGCACCAAGGCCAAATGGTATAAACGCCATAGGATGCTTAGCAGCACGAGCCACTCCTTCGGAAAACCGAGCCGGATTGAACATTGTTGCATCATTTCCCCATAACGCTTGGTCATGATGCACTGCTAAGATGGGTATTAGAAGCTCCGTTCCACTTGGGATCTTATAACTGCCAAGTTCAACGTCTGTTTTAGCCCGTCTAATCGTTGCGATTGCCGGTGGATACAGTCTCAATGTTTCATTGACGATCATCATTAACTGCAAAAATACCCAAAACACCCTAAATAATTTGCAAGAATGACGATAATACCCTCGTGACCAAAGTACATCACATAATTGCCCCTAAAAGAGGGAAAATCTAATATTAGTAAAAGGACTATAAAGATGTGTTTTTGGTCTCTCTACTTCTGGAGAATCCATCCATGCTAGCTCACATCTGAATATTGTAAGTTGCAAATGAGACAAAAATGTCAGGCCTCCTCTGGAAAAAGAGATAAGGGCGTAACGGTAATTTCAGGTCTAACAACAACAACCAATGCACACCTGGAGTCAGTAACTAGACAAAGGAAAAGTAGTTTTTTCTGGATTTATTGAGCTTACCGTCTTAAGTTTCGCCACGCCATCCTTCGTTGGTACATCACGTGATCCACAAATTTTCAAAACTTCGTCACGTGCCAATTTTTGCCATTCCGGATGCATAGCCAGTAAAATTGTAATCCAGGTGAGTAAATTTGATGTAGTCTGTTTACCGGCGAAGAAGAAACTCTTGCACTCTTCAACAATGTCAAGTATGGTTATAGTCGAAGTCGACGACGAAGAATCCGACCGGACTAACGTCGTTTCTTTCGAACCGGCATTGATCATAAGTCCCAGTAAATCTTTAGAACACCCATCAACAAATTGGCTGTTGTTTTGTTTTCGCCGTTCTATTAACGTAATCAGAGATTTCTTGATTTCTTTATCCAGCTTCCAAGAACACCTGTTCTTTTTCGTAGGAAGGAACCTGAAGAAACAAAAACAAATAATTAATAATTTAATACGGTTCATCTTATATGCTATAAGTTAATAAACAGACGAAACAGAACAGAAACTACTGAAACAGAAGAAAACTGAAACATCACCAAACTCATATGCTATAAGTTAAGTACACAGCTGTGAACCAACTAATATAGATTGTCAGGAACAGTTTCACTTACACCACCTCCACTGATGTTTTAATTAACACTGTGATTAAGAAATAATAACAATAATTTTATTAATTACCTGTATCCTGGAATGAAAACCTTTTGAAAAGCTTCAGCTGCATAAATCATTTGTTCTTGTTGCAACTTAAAAACAGCTTTTCCTTCTTCATGACTGCTGCCAAAAGCAGTTCTTGTAATAACTTCTTCAACCAAAGATTGAAACCATTCTGTTACTTCCAACTCTACTTCTCCACTGGTACCACACATCTCTGACCATTTCTCTAACATTTCTACTGCACTGTCTCCCATCACTGGTATCAACAACTGAAAATAAAAATATATTCCATTAATTTTTATAGATAAATAAATAAAATAAAATGATTTATTAATTAGTTGGATGACTGCTTACTTTGAGATTTTCCATATGAAAAGTTGGGGTGATGATTTTTCTATGGTGTGCCCATTTTTCACCTTTAAGGCTTAATAAACCATCACCTTCAAGCTGTCTAATAAGTGGGTGATTCTCATTCTTCTCATAAAATTCTGATTTTGATGTGAAGATTTCCCGAATCAGGTCCGGATCCGCAACGGTTAATCGTGGCGTCGGTCCGAACCACACAAGAAATGTTCCTCCTGCCATTCCGAAATACCAAACCTCACATCAGTATCAAAAATATGCAATGTAGTAATTATTTTTTTACTAAAAAGACCCCACAAAATAGAAATGAGAAAAACTACTATTTGATACATGAATTTGAAAGAGGAGAAGAAGAAGAAGATAAGGGGGGCATTGATGTATGCAGGGTACTATGCCTAGTAACACAATCAAGAGATAGTGAAGCTGCCAAACAAACAAAAAGCAAAAACAGAGAAGAAGACAACTCATGATACTAAACCACTAACAAACACTGCAGGCTTTAAAAAAATCAAGAAGATTCAGAACTTGAAAGAAAAGAAGAAAAATAAAAAGATAAACAGAAAGATAGGAATAAATGACAAAGAAAACTCATCAAACCAAAAAAAAAAAAAATATATATATATATATATATATATGATATAGATGATGTCATGATTCACCCAAAAGAAAACAAATTCTGAAGCTCCCTTATAATTATCATGATGAAAATTTTTTGAAAAAAATTGTTATGAGGAGGTGGAAGAGGACCACAATATGAAACATCAAAAAAGGCCTAACAATCTCCAAAAGTAAAACAAATAACTCCAAAAAATATGACCTTAATACAGAAAAACTCTCTTTAGAACAAGACACCAAAAAAACTGAACAGCAAGCCAATTCAATTCAGCAAACAACCACAGCCACAACTAGAATAGTGTAATGATAACAACAACAGCTATATTTCTTTCTCCCCCAAAGATTCAAATTAGCATTCAAACAACAACAGAAGAGTCAGTGATTGGATTCCAGACATTCAAAAACATGATCATGACTTTGAAAGAACAATTTCAAAAGAGATTAGTTTTCAACTTTAATGAATAAAATTGAAGTTGACCCATTATGAGTATAAATAAAAATCAATGATTTCTTTGTTTTTTGTAACCCCAAACCCTTTCCCATGTATACATTAAAAAAGATCAAGACAATTTCAAGAAGAAGAAGAATGGAGGAGGAGAGGAGATATAGAGAGATGAAAGAGATGATAATACATACCATAGATTTTCTTCCAATGATGATAAAAAGAGAAAACTCTAGGCAGGATATTATGAGAAAGCGGCATAGGTGTAGAAGAAGCTTTAAGCATCAAAGAAACAAGCTCTTTAACATTCCCTATAAAGAATCTATATGGAGGTCCTTTGATCCCTTGTTTTGAAAAATGTTCTTCAATTCTTTTTGGTCTCCACCATAAAAACCCCATCACTTTTAATACTACTAGTAATACCAAGGACAAACTGAACAGTAACCATAGACACTTCTTTGAACCCTCTTCCTCCATTCTCTCTTCACTTCCTTCCTCTATAAAAACACTTCTCTTCTCTTCTGTTTTCTTGTATCTCTCTCAAACAGCTCACTCTCTCTCTATATATATATAAGGGATGATGGGTTTTAGTAGCAGTACATAATAGTAATATATAGTGGTGGTGGTGGTAGTAGTAGGCTTTGTTTTTCTTCTTCTGAGAAGTTTGAGATTATCTCTCTCTTTTCATTTATAGTTTGTTTCTCTCTTTTCTTCTCAAACTCACCTCCTCCCCCTTTATATTCTGTTGCTAACAGCAACCCCCCCTTTTCTTTATTACTAAAGTGTTGTTATGTGTAGAGTGGTACGCAAGGCCGGCGCCGTAGGGGCCGCCATGGGGAGTTATAGGGGTCAACGCGGAACTAGTTTAACAAATCTTTTTTTTTGGACCAAAATACCCTTCTTTGCGATTTTTTTTTATTTTTGTTTTTGTTAATTAATGTTTTTAGGATCGGAGATATTAGTTAGTAGCTTAGTTAAATGATGAGTGTATTATTCATAATAAAACATAATTATTTGAGGATAATTGATAATTAAATGTAACAAGAATTAATTTGCATTGATGAAAGAATGGTGGTGTGTTGGTTATTTGCTTGTGGCCATCATATCAGTTCAACAAAATAAATGCAAAAATAAAAGAGGATGGATATATGTATAACGGAAACATGGGTGTGTTACTCAATAGGAGACATAAAACGATTTTTTTTCTTTTGATTGGTATAAGTTTTCATTTTGGTATAATAGGAGTTAAAAAATTAGTACTATATCATTTTTTTTTTTGGTTAGAGGGAATCGTAATCTAAAATTCTTAATCGAATGAATAGTGTCACTCGCTCAATTATCATTGTGCATGTTTATCAAACCGTAACAAAATAATTGTGCATGAAATGATGGGATAAAAATATTTAAAATGTTGGGAGAATGAACTATAATCTCAAAACATGACAGTGCTCTTGTTTTCCTTTTCCGGCAGGTATTTATTATTTCTAGTCATATATGTCTTCTTCATTAATGTACTAGTTTATAATTTCTCTTAACTTAATCAAAATGATTAGTTGGAATCAAGGAAAACAATCTTAATCTCAGTGAGTCCGAAAATTCGATTCATAATGTCTTCTTTCGCCTTTTATGGGTAGCTAGTGATGTGATTCGCCGAAACTCTTTGTTCATAGAGTGAGCTTTTGGGGTGAAAATGGTATGCACTGGTTTTTGTATAATTTTTATGGAAATAAAAACATTTTTTAAAAAAAATACTCGTCTTGTTTTTTTTTCTAGAAAAAAATTGTATGCTTTTCAGTAAAGAGGAAACGATGAGAAAAATCTATAATTGTATCTTCATTGGCGTTATATAAAATGATTGAAATGAAAATCCTAACATTTGGTTCAAAACAAAGCAATTTCATGATATACTGTAAAATTTCTAACAAAACTTATCCCCAGAACAAGAAGATGTTTTTTTTCTTTTTGGACAGATTAAGAGATATCAATACTTTTTTACAAGGTGAATATACTTCGTTAGTTAGAATTCTTGAAAGACAAATGTTATACCTCAAAATCGTGCAGGATAGCACTGCTCATCCTGAAAATCTGTGAAACCATAGATGTGAACTTCACGTCAAATGCAAGATATTATGTGTTTGCCAACTAGGTCGGGTCTCAATATTTTGATGGCCCAATATAAATTATCCTTTGGGACCCGTATGTTACCTGTTTAGAAAACCATGTTTATTGGGAAAAATAAAATAAAAAAAAATCTAACTTCATTGAATAAAAATAGATTCCAATATGATCTTTTGAAATTCGACTTATTTCTTGTACGGTTCTAGACAGAGCGTCCAAGAAATAATATAAAAAGCGTCTCCCTTAGATAGAACTCAAAACAAGAGGAATAACGTGCAAACCCTTTTAAGGTGAATGCAGGATTCTATACCCATATAATTACATCACAAAGGTTTATTGTGGGGCGGTTTTGAAGTTGTTTTTTCACACAGATTTATTAAGAATTTTTGATATTTTTTGAGAATTGACGATTTTTTATCACCGATTTATTTTCTTTTTGCCCCTTTTATGTCCAAGAACATGCTACCTAGTTGGAACAAAAATCATAGTCTTAGAATTGAAAGAAGAGATATGAAATTTTCGATTACTAATGTCTTCTTTCGCCTTTTACGGGTGAATTTTCTGATAAATAGCAATGTTAACTCCTTGTTCATACGAGTCGACTGCACTTTAGTGGTTAAACCGGTACTCTTTTCGTCTTTTAAAGAATAATATTTATATTTTCTGTACAATTGTTTTGGAAGTAAAGAGAAAACAATTAATTATTCCTTCGACTATTTTTATCAGATGGATCACAAAAAAAAAAATCAATCCTTGGATGATGAAAGAGTATACGGGAGAAAAAAATTATATGTTTTTCGATGAAGAAGTGTGTGAAATTTTTGTTGAGCCAAGAGAAAGTAAAGAGCGCGCACAATCTCTTATAGTATCTTCAATGTGATTAGATTCAATGACCGAACTGACACTCTAAACATTAATTACGAAACAAAGCAGTTTTATGAAGTATTGGAAATTTTCTAATAGAATTAACCTCAGGATAAGAAGATATTAATACTTTTTTTTTTTGACAGATAAAGAGATGCTAATACTTTTTACCAGGTGAATGTAGTTCTTTAATCATATATGCAGAAAATTTAGGAAACCATAGATGTGAACTCCACGTCAAATGCAAGATATTATGTGTTTGCCAACTAGGTCGGGTCCCGGTATTTTGGTGGCTCAACATAAATTATCTTTGAGGACACCCTATTTTACACGTTTGAAAAATCATGTTTACAAAAACAAAACAAAAAAATATATTATCTAGCTTTATTAAATAGATATACATTCCATTGTGACCTTTTGAGAATTGACTTATTTCCTATATGAATCTGGACAGAGTGTCCGAGAAATAACGTAAAAACCGTCCCCTGCAATAAAACCTAAAACAAAAAGAATGATAGACGAATATTTTTAAGGTGAATGGAAAATTCCATAAATATAGAGGTATATGACAAGAGTTTATTGTGGACAAGTGTCGAGGTTATTTATTTTGACAAATTTATTAAGAATATTTTATATTTTCCGAGAATTAACGATTTTTTATTACCTGTTTATTTTCTTTATATCCCTTCCATTTTTCAAGAACATGCTATCTAATTGGAACGAAAAAGCGTATTTAAAAATCTTAGTGTTGAAAGAAAAATAAAATTTCAGAGTCCATATTTGAATCACAACTAATGCGGGGAAGAGATGGTTGGTTTTCTTAGTCTCTTGGGGACCAAGTTAAAACAAAACAAATGTCATACAAACTTTCTTTCTTTTTCCTCAAAGGCTCAAACTAACAACTAATTATATTAATTCACCAAAAAGCTCACCTTACAATTCCAATGCCCACTAGGTACCGGAATCTAGAGGATTCACATTACAAGCTCTGATAAGAACAATTTTGGAGATTCAATTTGCCTTCAAAAGCACAAGAAGAAAGGTCAGACATACTAATCAGCCTTTTGTACCAAAAAAGAATACTAATCAGCCTTGACTTCAAAAACGCGTTGAGCCATAATTCATCTCTTTTGTTGCTGCAATAACGCATTGCCTTTTGTCTTTAAGAATATTTCTTGGCTCTGGACAGTAAGACTGAGTCCCATTCGAGTCAGAGTTGTGATCAGAAAAAAAAACATTTAGGAATACCCATGATGCAGCATGTTCTTCATCTTCTTTTTCATTAAGTAATGGAAAATCCCAACTCATGAATCGTCTAGATAATGTCTGTAATATACCTAACTCACCCCCATTGCATTCATTTCATGTCTAACATTGACTTCTTTTTCTGATTTTCCATATCTTTTCTCCTTCCTTTACTTGTGTACTAGTAGATGACAGTGGAGAAGGAGGAGGATATATATATCTTCTTCTTTCGGTTTCTTAAATTTAATTATCAATCAATAATATTAGCAGCTTTGTAGCATTTCCGTGAAGAAACCAAATTCCAGGTGGTGCAAGGATGTTTTGGTCATTCAATAAATGTCAAGCATTTAAAACAGATGACAAAAACATGATTGGGGATAACAGTGAAGCATTAGGTGTACAGTAGGAGTACCGTATTAAGATTTTATCATCTCCTTTTTAATAAATGTCTGTCCGCAATTAAATATCAATAATTTTAAGCTAATCATGAGATATCCCGTAAGAATTCTACGCGCTATCTTCAGGGATAAAATTTTTGGTACCGACAAGTTTCGAACTTATATTATCATCCGATAATTTTTCCACCGTATTACAGTGGGGTTGGTAGATCTTTTTTTTATCCAGAATCCACAAGTTAGGGCATCACATCCTACAATCTACATGCAACAAAAATCTGAATTATACGCTACAATGAAAAAAGAATTATAGTATTTCTTTTCCAATACCGAAGGGAATATAATTTAGCTAGGGAGAAATATGGAGATTTTTTTGGAGTGTATAAATAGCATAATTGGTTAGATGTATTATGTGTCCAAAGTAACCCAAGCAAAAGAGATGATTTATGTCATGTCATGGCTTTTCAGTTGATAATAAAACCAGACAAAATTTTGAGGTAAACAGTGTTTTCTATTTTTCAATAACTGAAAGAATAATGTTTGTTTGTGATAAGGACAAATTTTAATAGACAAATGTGAACATATATCATGAAATGGGCCTCATAATCATAAATTGGGCCCTTCTTTACTGTTACTTGACATGGACTCCCATATCATTTATTTTGCATTTTCTATTTGATAGTTTATTTTGTATTTTGTATTTTTTTTAGCGAAGAGTGTGATCCCTCAAATTAGGCATCATTTCAAACAGGCGGGTTATAGGGGCGGCATGGTTTATTAGAGGTGCGGCATTGTAATAGGACAAAAAGGATCATTACATGATAATTCAAGTGTCCCTTATCCAAAAAAAACTTGAAATGACAAATTAACCCTCATAATTGATAACCTAGTTTAGTGATGATAATCAAGTTTAGTGTTAATGATTAATTTCACTTATATTAACTCAAAATCAAAATCAAATTTTTAGAGTTAAAAAAAAAAAATTTAAAAGAGAAGGTCAATCTCAATCAATTGAAGAAATTAACCAACAAAATGAAGAACCAGGACCTGAAAATGACCGGGTATACTTTTAAATTAGTCCCAACTAGCTTTTTGTTGCTCAAAGTTATCTAAAGTACGTAAAAAAATCATTTTCTTTTACATTTTCAGAGCTAATTACGGTTGGAGTTTTGCTCATAACCAACCGTAAATCGAAGTTACGGTTCGTAAAAGATGAACTACCAACCGTAACTGGTTAAATTTGAATAAAATCCAATCGTAAAACCAGTTACGGTTGGTAACCAAATGCTCGATACCAACCGTAACTGAGTTACGGTTCGTAAACTAAAATGGTTACCAACCGTAACTGAAGAAAATTCTCAGATATAAGAACATACGGTTGGTAATTGAACTATTACCAACCGTAACAACATCAAAATCTCTAGTTACGGTTCGTAATTGAGTTAAAATCAACCGTAACTCACATAAACCCAGAAATTTCAATTTTCATCTAAAACCCTAATTTTTGATAGAAATTAAACTTTAATCGAACAAAATAAACCAAATCGTAACTGGGTTTTCAAAACATACCTCATATAAGTCATTACACTACACTTGATTAATTTTCGAATCGTCGATTAATCGAAGACGATGAAATTCTGAGTTTTAATGGAGGTTACGGTTGATGGGAGGAGGAGAAGAGAAGAAGAAAGAAAACAGATTTTCAATTTAGCTTTGATTTAGATTAAAAAATGAGGAGGGTAATCTAGTCAATTTACATCCCTATAGAACATCCCCTAATCAACTAGAGGGACATTACTATCACACTGCCGCTCCTCTAATAAACCATTCCTCCCCTATAACAGGCTTGATTTCAAAGCATCCCCATATGGAAGATGTATTGAGATGTAAAATCTCCCAATGGATTGTACCATGACTTATATTGATCATAAGCTAAATTGCTTCATTTAAAAGTTTTGCATTCATACACGAAAGGCAAACTTTGAACGTAGTCTTAAGAACTATGATAAAATTGACTTCAAATCGAGAAGTGGGGTTCTAAAATTATTATGTAAAGTTTGATTTGAAAAAATATTCGACCATGTCAACTGTTTTTTTTTCTTTATGAAACTCGGTCTAAGATAGCTTTAAAAGTAAATGAAGAAGATGGATAAAATGTTGTCTTGAGTATGTAAGAATTTCAATACTGGTCAATGATAATACAGAAAAACATTCGAAAAACTAGAAAGATATATGATACTGATAGGAAGACCTTTTATCACCTTTCTTATTCTTGATTTTAAGTGAAGCTCTTCCACACTTAATGCATGAAATTCAATCTTAATAATTTTTAAGCAGTTTCAAAGATGAATTCTATGTATGTTTGTAAGCATTTAAACTCGTATATTACGCATCCGTAAATTATCTACTACCTCCATTAGAGCTGGTAAACGGGCGGGCCGGGGCTGACTTGTTACGGTTGCACGGGTTCGGGTTAACACGGGCCAAAATCCGCGGGTCGATATTTTGCACGGGTGGCCATTTCTCCAACCCGCGTCCATAACGGGTAAAGCTTGCGGGTTCCCGGGTTGGATGGTTTCTGGTTAGTCAACTCGCCAGAAACAGATTTTGACATAGTTTCCTCTGATTTCTGATCTATTCCCGGCCACATTCAGGCCATCTAAATCTCCTTCCCTGCAACCACAAACCCATACTCGATTCCTTCGATTCAATAACAGTTCAACTTCAACCAACAAAACCTTAATAAATGACAAGGAAAGGGGGATTTCAATCAAGCAAACAATTGGGGGTGAGATCTATGACAAGGAAGCAAAATATGAGTTCAAGACTAGATACAAGGGAAGATCAAAACATAAGATGATCAATTAACATTAAAATCACAATTTCAGTTGCAACTTGACTTCAATTTGTTCTCTTCTCAATAGCACCCATTCCATAATTTCATTGATAGCTTCTGTGCAACACAACACCAGAAACATCTATTCAATAATACAATTTTTTACATCCATGGCACCTGCAATTCACCAAACACCATCCACAACTCGTTGCTGCTCCAATAACCATACATAGCACCAGATCACACCGAGAGCCACAATCTCCATGGCATGAACTGCATCCACACTTTAGTATCATACAAACCCAAATCTGATTTCATTCATCTCGGATCAAGCCGTCTGAACATTTGATTCTGCTTCCAATTTCCAATTGAAGCCAAACCCAGCTTGTAATTCTACAATTTCCATCATCACAATCCCATAAAACAACACCACAAATCACTATTTTTCCTAAAACAACAGCAGCAACTCAACACCAAAACCCATTCAAACTCAGATTATTTGTGCTACTCTTCCATCCAAATCCATATGCCCTTCATGAACCCACTAACAACACCAAAAATCAATTATGTTGTTGCTTTCTCCACAAAAGATGATGAATCAACTTAAAAATCAGGCCTTTTCTAATATAGAATTGATCTCTTAAGACTAGAAGATGAGTCAACATAAAATCAATCAATTGTTGATTTCTCAACAAATATAAATAAAAAAATTAAAGCTTCGTTGTCTGTGAACCAGAGTTGGATCGTCGAAAATATATTGGATCCACTTAATGAGTTAGAAGATTGGATCTGCTTAGTGATTGTTGATCATTTATTTCCTTTGGATTGCATCTGCTACCTCTTAGGAAAAAAGTTGCAGAAGAAGAAGAAAGAAGAGAGACGAAGGGACGGATTAACCAAAGAAAATAAGTTTTCTTTCGGTTTTAACAAAGGCAACACGCGACCGGCGATGTGCGACATGTGGCTTGTGGGGAAACTACGGGTATACGGGTTGTACCCGCGGGTTTACGGTCCGGGACGGGTTTACCCATTTTCCCACGGGCCAGCATTTCTCCAATCCTAACCCGGCTTGTTAGAAAACCAGCCAAGCCGGACGCGGGTTTTCACGGTCCGGGTCGGATCAACCTGCGGATTTTTGGCTTGTTTGTCAGCTCTAACCTCCATCTCGAAAAGATAGGCTGGTTTCATGTACAAATTACACATGAACCAAGACTATCTTTTTTAAACACGGGGAGTATATCTTAAGTGCATACATACTGAGAATTTGTGTATTACACGTGTATATTACGTGTATCTAAATCATTTATATATTTTTATTTATTTTTGATGCAAAGTTATTTAAATATGCTTACAGCTATCAATTTGGGTGTTAGCCCCCTAGCATCGACATTGATCTAACCGATTGCCACCTAATTTGGACCATAAATTCTTCTTTGGAGCTTGGCTTGTAAACTCAAGAACCATGGATGCCCCATATGCTTGTGATGGAAAAAGAAACAAAATGTGAAATAACATAACATTATAGTGATTGCACTTCTCATTTCATTAAGATAGTGAAAGAGGGGGATAGGGGGAGGGAGGGTGTGAAAATGAGAGGGAGGATGGTTTCTTCACTCCTTGTTCCCAAGGAATGCTGATTTAGGTGATTACGAGGGTAAGGGAGGGGGGCACAAAGGGGGTTGATGTTTTGGAAGTATGCTATTAAATTTGAGCACATGGGAACAATGCTGTCTATTTTGAGGGTCCTCTTTCTCTTTTATTTTTGATATCTCCGTTATTGGTGGGGAAGGGAGTTATGCCTTTGGCTTTGGGTCCACCCGAACAATAGGTTGCCCTACACTAGGACACCTTCCCTTAATCTTGTCTTAATAAACCCAAGACATGTTGGGGCCATGTGCCCCCTTTAACCTTGCCAGTTACCACTCAACCCCCTTCCTTCTCACAACAACGCATTCCGCAGCTACCAATTTTGGTTTCACCTTTTATAGGCGTCTAGACTTTTAACTCGGTTATTCGGTCAAATATGGGTTTGACATTATGGTAACTTGGTAAACAAATGGTCTCCTTTCTTAACCCAATTTTTCTCTTTTTCTATACCAACTCCTTCTTCCCGTCTTGATATGACTCGACTCATTACTTGTCACCAAGGTCAAAAAGTAGAGAAAAGTTGTACAAGGAAAGAAGGGTAAAAATGTACAAGGCTATCAAAGTCCAGAAAGTAGTAAAAAATTACAAAATTCATGGCGGATCATACATGCTTCAATTATGCAAGACATGTTCAAAAGAAATTTGTGCTAATTCTTGAATGCTAAGGGACGGTTGAAACAAAAATACTTCATCAATGAATGACATGAGCTGAATAGCGAACCTTGTCGGTAAAAGCTTTTGAATTCCTTCCTTTCCAGGTACACCGAAAATCATAGCGAATCAAAATACACATGCTTTTAATTCTCCAAAACATACTCAAAAAAGATATCTTCAGATGCCAAAGATATATTGTATGAGTGACATGAGCTGATTTGTGAACCTGTCAGTAAAAACTCATGAATGCCTTTCTTTCCAGGTATATCAAATGATAACAACATCTAGTATGTGTAATTGTATCAAGATTGTTTGAGAAACCAATTGACAAGTGAGGATCACTAATTTTACTTTCCCTTACCATGTTTCAAAGAATCTACAGATTCTAAGGATTTGATTTTTATTATCTTCACTTGACTTACAGCTTGTTCTACATTGAGTATTTATACTAGATACAAAGAATGAAAGACCTAACAGATAGAACGAGTTTACAGGACTTGTTACAATAACTAAATCACATAGGACTCGGAAGTATAATCAAATCCCTGAAGACTTGGACTATACACAGACTATGTACACAACCGTTGTGTAGAATATATACATATCCAATACCCCCCCTCAAGTTGGAGGCTGAGGACCATCTGCACGAAGACCCAACTTGCTAGATAGGCGAAGAAAATGGTCCACTACCAGCGGCTTTGTGAAAAGATCGGCTAATTGTAAAGCTGACGGTAGATAAGTAGGTTTAATTAGACCAGAAAGAAGCTTGTCACGTACGAAATAGCAATCTATTTCAATGTGTTTAGTGCGTTCGTGGAAAACAGGATTAGCAGAAATATGAATGGCAGCCTGATTATCGCAATAAATTGGAATAGGTTTAGGAATAGTGATTCGAAGGTCAGTAAAAAGATAGTGCAACCATTGCAATTCAGAAGTAAGTCTTGCAAGAGCACGATATTCTGCTTCAGCAGAAGAAAGAGATACTGTGGGTTGCTTCTTGGACTTCCAAGAAATAGGGCTATCCCCTAACATCGTAAAATAACCTGTCGTTGATCGACGAGTTGTAGGACAGCCTGCCCAATCAGAATCAGTGTAACCCGAGAGAGACAAAGAGCTTGAAGCAGATAAAAAAATACCATGACTAACAGTACCTTTAAGATAACGAACAATACGATGTGCAGCAGCCAAATGACCAGAGCATGTTTGTTGCATGAATTGACTTAAATAATTAACAGAAAATGTGATATCAGGACGTGTTACCTGAAGATATAAGAGACGACCAATGAGACGACGATAAATACTGGGGTCAGATAAAAGATCACCAGAGGATGGCAGGAGTTTAAGATGTTGCTCCATTGGAGAAGACGAAGGCTTAGCTCCCAAAAGACCGCAGTCTGCTACAATGTCAAGAATATATTTGCGTTGGCAAAGTAAAATGCCTTTTGGAGAATGTGATACCTCAATGCCCAAGAAATATTGCAGGCGACCAAGATTTTTGAGAGAGAACTGAGATTCAAGTTTGTGCATGAGGTCATGAATGGCAGAATCATTATTACCAGTAATAATGATGTCATCAACATAAACCAAAACGTAAATGGAGATTGCACCAGAATGGAAAGTAAAAAGAGAGTAATCAGCATGAGATTGGGTGAAACCTGCATGAAGGAGAGCAGAAGAAAATTTAAAAAACCATTGGCGAGAAGCCTGTTTAAGACCATATAAAGATTTATTGAGCTTGTAAACACGAGTATCCCCTTGCTTGTGAAAACCTGGAGGAATCTTCATGTAAATATCTTCTTCAAGATCACACTGTAAAAAAGCATTGTTAACATCAAGTTGGTGGAGTGACCAATTATGAATGGCAGCAATTGATAAAAGAACACGAACAGTAACCAGCTTGGCTACTGGTGCAAAAGTGTCATGGAAATCAATGCCTTCTTGTTGTGTGTAACCTTTAGCAACAAGACGGGCCTTACGACGTTCAATTGTACCATCTGGCCGATATTTGGTTTTAAAAACCCATTTGCATCCAATGGCATTTTTTCCAGGAGGCAAAGCAGTAATGGTGAAAGTGTCATTATCCTCCAAAGCCATATGTTCCTTAAATATGGCAGTGCGCCATTCTGGAATTTTAATTGCTTCAGAAAAATTGCGTGGTTCATCATTAGTGAGAACCGATAAAATGAAAGCCCGATGTTGGGGAGTGAATTGAGTGAACGAAATACAACTCGTAAGAGGATATGGAGTAGGTGACTTACAGTGCTGCACAGAGCAGACATAATCTTTGAGATGGGAAGGACGACAGGATTCACGCGTAGAACGACGTAAAACAGGTTCAGGCTCAACTGTAGTAGGGGAAGAAACTGTTGTTGGAGCAACTGCAGTATCCATATGTGACAGAGAAGGTGTCGGAGAATGTGGAATGGACGAGGAGACAGTAGTGGACTGCAGTGAAGAATCAATAGGAGGATAAGACGGTTGGAAGTCTAAAGAAGAAGGTGAATCGTCATAGACAAAATCGTCCTGAAGAACAGGTTGAAAAATGTCAGCAGTAGAAAACTGTGCATCCTTAAAAGGAAAAATATGTTCATGGAAAAGAACATCACGAGACACAAAGGTGGATTTTGTGGATAGATCAAGAATGATATAACCTTTATGGTTATATGGATAGCCAAGAAAAACGCCGGGGATAGCACGTGAATCAAATTTATGTGTAGTTTTAGTGTTGCGAGCATAACATAAGCAACCAAAAGTGCGTAAATGACGATAGTTAGGTTTCGTACCCAATAAGACTTCATGAGGAGAACGTTTAGATAGAATTGGAGTTGGCATTTTATTGATGAGATATGTTGCAGTCAGAATGCATTCTCCCCAGTAAGTAACGGGCAAATTGGCTTGAAACCGAAGAGCACGAGCAACAGTCAATAGATGACGATGTTTCCTTTCAACCACCCCATTTTGTTGGGGAGTATAAGTACAACTACGCTGATGGTGAATGCCATTTGCATGCATCCAAGCCTGAAATTCACGTGATAGAAATTCAGTACCATTATCGGATTGAATACGTTGTAATACTGGTAAAATAGGCAGAGAAGAACCTGTGGAGAGGGTATGAAGTGTGGTAGAATACTGAGTGATAACATGAGAGGCAAAGAATTTGAAAAATTTACATGTTTCACTTTTAGTATGCATGAGATATACCCAAGTGCATCTGGAGAAATCATCTACAATGGTGAGAAAATACTTAGCACCAGTCAGAGAAGGAGTAGAAAAAGGTCCCCATATATCACAATGAAGTAGTTCAAAACAACGATGAGAAGAAATACGATTCTTATTAAAAGGTAGACGAGTTTGTTTAGCCTTAGGGCAGACATCACAAAAACTAGAAAAAGTTGACTTAATATAGTCATATGAATTACAAAGGAAACGAAAACGAGCTAAACTAGGGTGTCCAAGCCGGCAATGCCATGTATCCAAGGACGTCTTATGATTGAAAAAAGCTCTAGAAGCTGGAAAGTGTGATGCAGAAGCCCGTAATTGATAAAGACCAGAGGCAAGTTCACCCTGACCAATCACTTTGGTCGTGAGCCGGTCCTGAAAGGTGAAAGAATCATGTGTAAGAATAACTACACAATCCAAGGAGCGAGTTAATTGACTCACAGACAAGAGATTAAATTTGAAATTTGGAATATAATGAACATTATGTAATGTTAAAGTTGGTGAGAAGACAACTTCACCAATGTGCTTGACAGTAGATAAAGTACCGTCAGGAAGTTGCATTTGAATCAAAGAGGTGACAGGAGAATGAGAAGTGAAGTAAGACAAGGAGTTGCAAACGTGATGGGTAGCACCACTATCAACAAACCAAGGTTCAAGAGAAGAAGTGTGAAATAACTTACCAACGAAGTTCACCCTGGATTCCATTTGAGTGTCTTCAGACGGAGGAGTGATAAGAGCCAACAGTCGAGAATACTGATCAGCTGAGAAAATTGGAGCAGCAGGTGAATGAGTAAGTTGAGATTCCAAATTGGTAGCATTAGTATTGGCAGCAACTGGCTGTGACAGGGAAGAGTTAGGAAAACCATGTAATCGGTAGCATTTATCACGAACATGGCCATGACGATTACAATAATCACAATGAGGTCGAGGCCTCTTGTTATGGCTAGCAGCAGGACGAGAACCAGATGAAGATGCAGCATAACGGTTGGTGTTCAAAGCAGCAGACTCGATGTTTGGAAGAGGGCTAGAGGTGATGTGTTGTTGTTCCTCTTCTTGCTGCACCATGTTGAAGATGCGCAGAGCAGTTGGAAAAGGGTCCATCAATAAGATCTGACTTCTGAGATTAGAGAAACGATCATGTAAGCCCTGAAGAAACTCCATGGCTCTGTCACGCTCCAGGCGTTCAAGCAGGTGTTTCCCAGCACCACAAATACACACTTCAGTAACAGCAACAAGGGAGTCATATTGATCCCACAGTGTTTTGATCTTTGTGTAATATAAGGACACAGACATTGACTCTTGCCGGATAGCAGCTATGGCAGATTTCAGACGAAACAAAATAGGTGCGTTAGAGATACAAAACCTCACTTGCAGATCCTTCCATATGGCATGAGATGAAGGAGCATACAGGCAGCTTGCCCAGATATCAGGTTGGCATGAGTTGAGAAGCCAACTGCCCACCAGATCATCACAGCGCTTCCAACACTGATAGGTAAGAGCATCAGTAGGAGGAGGAAGAGTGCCATCTACAAATCCCAGTTTCCCTTTTGCGTTGAGAGCCTTGGTGATTCCACGCACCCAGGATCCATAATTGTCACCCTGTAACAATGGAGAGAATAAAACAGTGGCAGGGTTATCACTGGGATGGATGACATATGGGTCTGAAATTCTGGAGCTTCCTGAGGCAGGAATAATTGGAGTTGCAGACGAAGGTTGATGTTGAGAAGTCTGATCTTGAGGACTCTCTGGTGGTGTTTGAGAAGTAGATTCAACCATGATGAAAAGGTATAGAGAAGAATGTAGCGGAAGAAGAGATAGGTCCTAGGATGGATCAAGATGATACCATCAAAGAATCTACAGATTCTAAGGATTTGATTTTTATTATCTTCACTTGACTTACAGCTTGTTCTACATTGAGTATTTATACTAGATACAAAGAATGAAAGACCTAACAGATATAACGAGTTTACAGGACTTGTTACAATAACTAAATCACATAGGACTCGGAAGTATAATTAAATCCCTGAAGACTTGGACTATACACAGACTATGTACACAACCGTTGTGTAGAATATATACATATCCAATAATGTTTGTCCATGAAAAAAAATATATTATATGAGATTTATACATTCATATTTGTATTGTTCGCGAGAATAATTAATTGCTATGATTTGTTTGTGGTATTTGTATAAATATACCAATCGTGTTTTATAGTAATTCATCGACTATAGTTTAGAGGAGACATTCATTGCTTATAGTTATTACCTTCTCATTGAATTCTTGTTTTCTTGTTTTCTTTTTTTTTTTTCCTTTTCTTTTTCTCTTTCGAGCAAAATTAGTAGGCCTCTAACCCGCTTAAATGTTGATGGTATGCACCAAACTTTATGATATCAATGTGGCATTTGCATAACCATGAAAAAAAAATGAAAAAAGTTAAGTAATTGACGTGGTTGTTCTTAAGTAGGTAGGTGCAATGCAGGTTAACAAATTTTCCATGTTCTTTTTTTTGTTTTGATTATCCTGAATTTAGACTGATGATATCACACACATATAAACCCTAATTTTTTTGGACAACTAATCTGTTAGGATGAATGATATGAATTAATATGTAATTATGACGATGAAATATAATTTCAACTATGCTTCAAAAAAAAAACCCATCAAGGCTGTGCAGAATTCATAGTAACGTATAATATTGGTGTCTAATATTCAGCCAAAAAATAATATTAGATGCCAACCGCAGTGTAGACCCTGCGAAACAACTCTTAAATTCAAAGAAACCCCAAAAAAAATGGAAAGGCACCATGATCACTCTGAGAAAATCGAAAAGCTTTTTAGTTTTTATTATTTGTTTTTTTTTCCTTTAGAAATTTTAGTTTTTGTCCATCTAAATATTGATCTTCATGCTTCAAAAAAATACTTCCTCCGTTTCAAAAAGACAGTCCGGTTTGACTTTGTCAAGATATTAAGGAGACCATAGTAGTTTACATTCCTACCCTTAGTTATTTGCCTAATTTATTTCAATAAAAATGTTAGTTATAAAAACTACCAAAAATTGTTATGAGATCGTAAATATGAAATAAAAAAAATAACTAATACATATCGATTTATGGAAACAGTACCAATAAAGTAAAAAATAAAATATATTCTAGATATTGGAATATGACCTTTATAAGAAATTTAATTTGGAACCATATATATTGTCTTCGAAAAGGAATGAATGATATATATTTGTTTCCTTAATTATACAGATTTCATTAATATTTTAGATTGAGTCACATTAAAAAAGAATTTATGAATGTAGAAAACTTAAGGGTATGTTAGAGAGTTCATTGGAAAAATACGACTATAAACAGAAGCTGGACACATTTTTGAAACAACCAAAAATGAAATAGAGGACGGTCTTTTTGAAACAGAGGGAGTATCTAGGTATTCAATAATAAGAAAGATGGTACCAGCATCCATGCAATAAACAAACATAAGGTCTCGTCTCGGGACCTGAATAAGCAGAATGTTTAGCTCTTGGGGAAGCTATTAGGTAATCTTTAACTTTAATAAAAACCTTTGACATTTTTCATGGGTGATTCCGGGTAATTACAGGAGATTGATATGCCAATTTTGGATGAAGAGCAAGAAAATTACGATGGATTTGTCAAATTTTATTTAGATGTTTCACTAATAAAATTTCCCGTCTTCTTATAAGAGACGGGATTGGAGTAGTTGATGGTTTAACAAAGAAGATTAAATTTTCGCCTGTGATTTCTTTTACCACCTTGGACTTGTAGGGGATGACAACGCTAATTTCCGAGCTTATGTAAAAGATGATATCCTGTTTTATGTAAGGTAATGAATATATTTTTTTTGTTATAAAAAAGATGGATATGAACTATTATTTTGATTTTAAAATTTATATATGAAACAATTTTCATATATGCCATATAAGAAGAAATTGAAAGAGTAAAATTTTGAAGTTATTTGTTTATAATTTAATATTTTTTTTCTATTTATTATTTCCGTGTTTCACGAATCTAAGCTCAAAATTCATTTCGGTTTTTCTTTGTTTGTATGTATAAAAGTGTCATTTTGGTTTGATAGGACATTAATAGGATTCTAAATTTAGGGCCTGATTCAATGATTGTATAAAGTTTTGACAAGGAATTAACATATCTATGAAGTTTTAATAATTAAGTGATTAATGGCAGACTGATTCATAATTTGATAAAATTAATTAACAAGACAAGGCGCCACACTAGCGTAGGTTATGGGCTCGATTCAAGTTAATCCTGAAGTATTAATTGCATTGTTGTAGTAAATTAGTAAGAACAACCTAATGAAAACAAGATTAATTTACTCTAAAAATTTACCCACTGGATGATATTTGATCTAGCGGATTCACAACCATCATTGGATAAGTATAACATTTGATCGATTATATTCCCACTGATCGGTTATTGTACTGTTAGATCAGAAAATGCTTAAACCAAAAAAATGCCCTCACCTATTGATGACGAATGTGGATTTCTATCACTGTATTTTTTTGATTTTTTTCTGTTTTGCCATATGACAAAAAAAACTTATTAAAATGCATTCGTTAACGCCAATATATGATAAGTAAGGCAAAAGAATAAATCTGCTCACCGAAAACTAAAATATTAACCGCTAGATGGACAATAGAAATGCTAACTCCGCTTCGGAAAAGCGGACCAAGGAAGAAGCAACATGTTTTCACGGTTACTAAAGGCGAGTACTGTTATTAGCGGGACGGGCACCAATCTATAAGACAAAATAATCATGATTGTTAGATCTTAAATTGATACCCGCCTTTAGCAAATGTGGTACCAGCTTTTAACAATCATGTTTTTTTATGCATTTTATGGCGTTGTTGTGAATTATTTTCTTTCATTCCTAATAACAACAGAAAGTTCTCCATTTCTTCTTGTTTTCAAAGAAAAAAAAGTTTTGTTGAAAATAATTCAGAAATATATCAAACCAGCTTCTTAAGGAAATTAAACTGTTTTTCGTTTTCTGTTGTACAACAAAATTGGACGTCTAAGCCATGATGGCAACAATGCAGCTGCAAGAAAATACATAAAAATGAAAGTCCCTTTTCCTCTTTATATCCATGAAAAGACATCTTTTTTATCCTCCAAATGATAGTCCTTTTACTGTGGCTAAAAGAAAGCAATTTAATGTCAAATTCAACTTGATTAAAGTTTAGATATCACTCCATAAAATCTATGACCCCGATAGTAATAATCAATTGTGGAATCCCCTTTTACTGATATAATGTACTTGCACTAACCATTAAATTGAGCGCCTCTAAAAAGATTTGATTGATAATAAGTCTTTCATTATTAGATTTCATTTTATTTTTGGTTAAAAAATTATTTAAAAAGGACAAAGTAGAAGATGCAATCACACTTAAAAAGAAGTGTGGATTTAAGGAAAATGGTCAAGAAAAAATCAAATCAAATCAGTGCTTGCAGGTAATTGCTGATCGTTAGCTTTTTCTTGATTTTCTCTTTTTCTTCTTCCTTTTTATTCATTTCTTGATTGATTTTTTGTATTTTTCTAAACTTTAATTTTGATGTCAGGAAAGCTGCTAACTAGTTTCAGTTTTGGAAGGAGGGATTGCATTATTTGTCATTTTTTGGCAGTCAGATTTCAGTTGGATTTAATTTCGTACATGATTTAATAATATCTTTTGTCGTCCCAAAGCCATGAGGTACCCGTACCACAGTTGCATATGGGTAAGCTGTATTAATATTTATCCGTATATTGCATTTTACACCCAAGTCCCAACCAAAAAAAAAATGTCTAAAAATAAGGATGAAAACTTAATAAAATGGCCGGTGATCGCACCTTGCACCATTCCTTTCACGATTTACCAGCCTTCCGACGGTTTTACGATTTCATATATCTTATCGTTGTTTATAAATTTTCATGTTATTGATCGACTCTTATTTTATGTACGGCTTATTTTATGTATGGATGTACACGATAACTGAAAATTTTGTACAGCTGTAAATTGTGTAAATATCTCCCACACAGAAGAAGGGGCATAAATTCTCTTTGGAAAAAGAAAACAATATTTCCTCCTGAATTCCATCCCACGCAAGAACTTATCACCATACTATGAATTCACATGCAAATGTTTCAATTTCAGCAGAACTCAAAACCCCACTCATTAAATCAGGAACACCTGCCCCCTTATTTTTATTTCCATCCCGAAACCCATCCGAAAAACCTTGCTCCAGATCTAATGGGTTGTGAGACAGTAGTGATGATCATCATCTTTTTCCTACCAAATAAATACAGAGACACGACATGACCAGTTGCTAAATCTCGCAATAGTCGAACGCGGATTCTACAGCTGCATTCCTCATTGCTCATGCGCCCGCATAGTTAGATGCACACAGAATAGGCGTCATTTGGATAATATGATCGCGATGGTATGCAAACAAATACCGTCATGTCCGACGACAGAATCATGTGGGACAAGAATTCCTTACATGGATGTCGGTCGTCCGACACGTATCCCTGTTTTGAACTGTCTATTCTGATTCTAAGTGTATTGATCATGACTGCTGCCATTGATAGCCAGCCATCACCATTTTTGTGCATCATTCATTCTAACTAATAATCACTGTTGCTCTCTGATCACATGGCTCCAACGAAACCCAAACAGCCAAGCTAAAGATTGTACCGGTCATGAGCCTCTCCTAGCTATCTATGAGATCATTGATCAAAGTTGAGAGGTTTTGAGTAGTTCCATCAATACAGATGGAGGGAGAATCAAAAAGGTACATGCAATGTATTTAGTTTTATTGGAGGGAATGATGAGTGTGTTTTTCGTCCACGCAATCAACGGCGTGACGAGTGAAGTTGACAAACGATAATGGATGGCTTGACAAATCTGGAACATACATGTGTCATCCAATCATTTTGATGTTTCTGAATCATGATGTGTCGTCCCTCTTTTGCTTTAGCATCGGTGGAGTGCAGGAATCAGATTAGATAGATGATGGATAGATATGGATGCTGCGATGGATGATGATGATGCTGCCTGCATATATGAGAGAACAGAACAGAATCAGAATCAGGGCCTGTGTTTTGTCCGGAAGCAGACAGAAAAATAAAGCTGACCAACTCTGTGTTTACTCAGATTCCCAGTAGTTCCTTCTCTTTCTAAAATTTTAACAGATTCGCCCTCTCTTTTCTTTTGTCTTCTTCCAACCAGCAAGGCCTAAAGGCTGGCCTTTAGGGCCAAAGTTGATGAATTGTCAACTGTAAGGGAACCGGAAGGCTTTTTATCCTTCGGGGCAAATGCGAATATTTTCGTTTGTGGGGACACCAAAAGCTAGCATAGAACTTTTTAGGTTGGCAACAATTATTAACCAAACTGCGCTAAAGGTCCGTTTAGCACAGTTAAAATGGAGGTTTGGCACGCTTAAATGGGAGAGTGTAATGCAAATAAAGGGAGCTATCAAGGGCTTCATTTAAATGTCGGGTGTTGGGCACTGCACGACATAGCAATTTAGGGCAGTAGAAGACCTTTTTTTAATCCTTTGAGGCAAATGCCCCATTTTTCAGGGGACACCAAAGTCAGTATGGAATTTTCTCGGCAACGATTTGGGATATCGTGATACCTAATTTTATTAACCAAAATATATTAAATGATTATACGTGTGTAACATGTCTTTTTGGAACTCATTTCTAAATATGATATCATTTTAAGTGTTCCGGATATTTTTCGTATCCGAATTTTTTTATCTGAGGAAATTTTGTAAGTCACTTAGTGATTTTTTTTTGAAGCATATTATATAATACCAGAAAGGAATTACACGGTGGCCCCTCTCGAAGTCATTCAGTACAATTTTCTAAGAAAACTCGGTACAGTCTAATCCAGGACATTTGTTTGAAATAGTCTTGCTGACTTTTATGTGCAGCGTGGTTTGTGAGCTATAGCCAAACGAAATACCCAACCATAATGCTCGGCCTAAAGACACCAAAAGTCTTTTTATCCTTGAGGAAAACGTTCCTTTTTTGTGGGGACACCAAAATCGGCATAGAACTGCAACGATTTCGGATATCATGATAACTGAGTAACTTTATTGGGATTTTTTTTCTTTTAATAGGAAAGGATATTTAATTGATTAAATCAAATCATATAGATCTTATGATGTTGGATCAGGTGTGTTACCCAACCAAGACTATTAACTGACCAATCCAAATTACTAGCTTGAGACCTTAAAAATTTCGCAATCGAATCTGTGATAGACATACTTTTGTGTCAAATTTGTTCTCAATTCTATATATTGTCAGTGGTCAAGTACTTATTGTGTTATTTATGTGTTTGTAGGTGTTTTTAAGTAATAAACCTTTGTGAAAAATTGACTCAAAAAGTGATAAAGGCATCCCAAAAATTATTAAAGACACACCCCATTTTGGATAAGGACACTCCAGTGGTTAAAGGCCCCCCTTATTCTTTACCTTTAAACAATATTATTTTGGCGGTAAATTTCTTTTCAACATCGAAGTTTTTTGGACATGATTTTGACGAGTTTTGTCGGAGTTTTTCATGGATTATGATTGGTAATGGCCTGTTTCGACTAAAGCGGATTGATAATCGTTTTACAATCGGAAAAAAAGAAGAAAGAAGTTCCATGTAATCTCGATAAAACAGTTCATGAGAGTATTTCGGGATTTTTAGTTGGAAGTTATGTAACTTGGGAGAGGATAAACTATCCTACGATTTGATTCAAATCTATAAAGTTTGGAAAAGCTCAAACGCATGAAAAGATAAATAAGCAGAGATCCATGTAACTTGGCAGAGGAGAGAAAAATGATATTTTGAAGATATTCTCTTAATATTTGGGGATGTTGGGTATAAATATAGATAGGTTCGAGTCATAAAGAGGTGACAGAGTGATTGGGTGAACACATAGGAGGAAAAATAATTGCAGAGGATTTTTCATCGCCAGCAGGAGGAGAAGAAGACGAAGAACATAAGGCAGCTGAAGACTGTCGTTAATCAACCGTGTTTTATTCGCAGCAGAAAGAGGCTGTCATTTGTGTGACAGTCTTATGTCTCGGTGATAGTGGAGTCTGCAACGCTTATCAACGTTACAGTTTTGCTGATTAATCCTTTATTTTTCTTCTTCTTTCCGAACACTTTTGATCTATATTCAACCTTTCGAGAGTGTTTTGAACATGATGAGCTAAACCCAATCACTGGAATAATTGAGAAATCCATATTTCACGATTGAATGACAATTATATTTGATTCTTTATGACTTTTTGCATTGATTTTAACTGATTTATGATTTTCATTAATTAGTTGTGATTTTGTTTGATGGTGTATGCTTAAACTTAGAGCTTTTGATACGCCATGCTTATGATTTATAATTAATGTCTTAGAAATCTATTTTTGGCAAAGGAACGGAGTCAATAAAAAAACTATATAATTGGTAAGAATCATTATATGCATCACTTGAATATGATTAATGGTGGGATCCTGAATTCCAGTTTCTCTTAATATTTTTATCATCCTTTGCATACTTGTTGGTTTAAATTAGAATTAGGTCTAGAACAAATCTTCAGAAGTCTTAGTGAACGAACTATTTTTACCACTTTTACAAAATGACCATGTTTTTGGCACCGCTAATGGGACTCGTTTTTAGATTTGTTAATAAGTTTTAGATTTTCTTTTCTTTTACTTTAGGATTTATTTTTCTTTTTGTTCTTTTTTAGGCATTCTAGTATTTTTCCAAATTTTCTTCAGGTTTGCAGCTAAGCTAAAGAAAAGAAAAAAATAAAGCTAAAAAGGAAAGCAAGGCCAAAGAAGTAAAGAAAAAGAAAAGCGAAGTGAAGAAAAAGAAGAAGATTTTATTTTATTAGATTTTTATTCCTTCTTATTTTTAGAAACTTTATTAAGGTTTTATTTTTTGATTTTTTGAACTTTATCTTTAAATACTGGGACATTATTTTTATTTATTTTTTTAAACTCTAAGGAATGGTAGTTAAATATAAGATGCACAAGGAAGGATGATACTTACGATGTTGTGTTTGTCCCTTGGGTTCGTCCACTGACACAGAGTCAGTGACCGAATCGACTTCAACAGATACGCCGCCTGTTTGGTACGGGAGGTTAAACTCTATCAACCCACGAATTTCCTCAGTGGGTTTTCTTTATTCATTTGTGTGCATATATGTAGAGAACCTGAATGCAGATTTATTTTTCTAGTAAAGGGAAAGAACTTGCCATACAAGATACGAGTTCTGATTTCAACACAGTTTCCTTCTTGAGGACCACTTCTTCAAACGCGAACCTAAACCTAAAATTAGACCAAAAAGAAGACTGATAGGGTATCGAGCTTATTGGAAACTCTTTCGAAAGGGCTGCATCTAACATTGACAACAATTTTGAGATAATGAAACCCGCGAATTCGACCAAACAGTGCTCTAACATAGTGCATCGAGGCTTGCCGATATACTTGTGGGTGAATGCTCAGGATATTGTTTCGACATCACCGGAGATTCTCCTTTCACAATTTGTGGAGTCCGTGCTTTCACCCATGGACACGTCATTTCTAGTGCAGTCACATGTAAAAGAAATAAATACTTAGAAAAGTGTAGTGCTCACAAATATGGTCTTGATATTCCGGTGTTCTCTACTTTGGGAGAGCTGAGTGAAGAAGATGTGTTCTTTCTGAAGAGGTTGAAAAACTGACTGCCTAGCCACGATGCCAATTTTAGAGTAACCATCTCTCTTTTTCATAGAATAAGTCTTGCAATTCAAAAAGGGGTTGGAGACTAGTTTGTTGCTAAGCTTCCGACCAACTTCTTATAATGATTCAATTTATAATAATGATGACCATAAAATGTCACTTATTTTTACATTGGGCGGTATTTTTTGGATGATAAATATAGTAACTCTTCAATAATTTAGTTGCTTTGAGATCACCATACTTTATAAATTTAGCAAAGTCGTTAATTTTACCGGTCCAATGATAAGTTGTTATTTAAAATTTTGAATCTATTCTTAATATGAGAGATTTAGGACATTCGGGTTCGTGTGGATATACAAGATTATGGGCAAAGTATTCCTTTCTTTTAGGAGCATCTCTTATCAAAGAAGAAGAAAATCATATCAAATGGTCGGAGTTGATTCCGGATAATACCATCATTCTTTCCTACTACATAAACAAAATTTGGGTATCTTTACGGTTTAAGATTCTTTCTCTTTGCGATATACTTGTAATTGATATCTTTAATTGTATTAGGGTTTTAATTATCATGTATTTTTAATGTTTTTGTTATTCTTGTAAGCCATCATGTAATCTGTATTTTGAATGAATTGAAATATGTTGATTGACCAAAAAAAAAAAAACACAAAAAGAACTGATACATACTTACTCCCTCCGTTTCACAAGACGAGCTTTGACTTTGTCAAAATATTAAGGGGACCATAGTATTTTACTTGAAAGTATTTAAAAGCTGCTTAAAATTATCAGGTGGATTGTAAATAGGAAATAAAAAAGGAAAATTAAAAGATATCGAATTTATGGAGTATAAACTCTACAAGGAATTTAATTTTTGGAACCAAATATAATGTCTTTTGGAAGGAATGAAGGATATTTTTGTTTCCTTAATTATATCAATATCTCTAGATGGAAACCTCCTTTAGAAGGAGTTATTAAACTTAATATAGATGCATCATTTGATCATAATACTAATGAATTTGGAACTGGCATTGGCATGCGTGACTTCACAGGTAACTGTCTTGGAATCAAAGGAAGCTATGGAAATGGAGCATTAGGAGCAGAAGCTAGGGAACGCATGGCTGTTCGTGAGGCGTTAAGCTGGGTTAAGAGACTTCAACTATCAAAAATCCAGATTGAAGCAGATGCAAAGCTAGTTATTCAATCCATCAACAGTCAATCATTACTCATACAGTGGGAAAATAGGAATTTTATTAAAGAGATCAAACATTTAATCTTTGGTTTTATTTCTTGTTCTTTTGATTTTATTAGTCGCGACGATAATCAAGTTGCAAATACTATAGCAAGATCATCTAGAGAATCAGGTCAGGCTTATGAGAGCTATGAAAACTTTGATTCTTCTATTTGTAGTCTCCTTGCAGGAGACAAAAATTCCAGCAATTAATAAAGTTCTTTATTTATCAAAAAATAAAATAAAATTTTAGATTGGGTCCCATTAAAATAAATTTATGAATATAAAAAAATTAAGATTATTTTTAAGAGTTTATTGGAAAAAAACTACTACAAACAGAAATTGAACACAATTTTGAAACAGACGAAAATGAAATAAAGGCCAGCCTTTTTAACAGAGGAGTATTTTATATTTAATTTCATTTTTAGATATAGATACAGTTTATGCTTCATATAATTATCTATCTGCTTAAAAAAAAATCTATCTTTTATAAATGAGAACAAACTGAAGACTATTTTGAAATGTACTCATAATAAACAAATCGTGAATGTCCGTATCAAAAGTTCACGATTTTTATTAATGGATAAATTTAGCGATATTGTGGCCTAGGGCCCAGAAAAATGTCGTTTTAGGTAAATTATTAATTTATATCAATTCATTTAAACGAAATTTTGTTGTAATGTCACGTAAGAAAATCTGTTACAATGAAATGTAAAATGGATACCTAACGTAAGCCTAGCCATCGGATTGACATCTACTTTGATATGCTGATATCTCGTTTGATATGCAAAGATATTGGTGACATAACATGTAAGTGTTCGTTCTTTTCGTTAGCCCAAACGGCATTATTCTCATATAAAATACACTCACTGCCTCTAAAATGCAACTAGATCCCCTATTCGATGGCCGGACAAAATCTAATTTTGATAACCTGATGTCAATGGAGAAGAATGTTAGTGGTTGAGCTTAGGATCAAATGCTAAACGTTAAGTAACAAGTAAGTCTTGGATTCATGGATATAATTGTTAATAACTAAAAAAATACATATGGATTCCTAACTTGGTCTTTCAATTTCTTATTTAGACCAAATCTCGATTTTAAGAAGTCCCTTTCAGATCACAAATATTCAGTAGTTATTTAGAGATTTGCTTATGGTGTTCATATTTAGTAGTTTTTTAGGGATTTGCTTATTGTGTTCATAATCACCAAGATTATGAAGATCTTATTTTTCTTTAAAAATAAACTTGTATATATCAATTTGATGTCAATAAATAATAAGTATATCTCTTGTAATGAGAAAACTTTTCAAGATTTAGATTTGAGTCGTTGGGAACTATAAATCAAATGCATTTGTAATGTAGATCCAAAGTTGTTAGCAAATAAGGTCTTACGAAAAGAAAATGTTTAGATACTGCTTCTATATTATATTGAATGATTAGAGTTATCTCAGATAATATTGTTATAGCATATGAATTGATAGATACCCCGGAAAAGACCGAAAAATAAAGATGGTTGGATGATTTCTAATTTTGATAGGAGCAAAGCATTTAATATGATAGAATGGTATTTCCCAATTACTTCCACGATGTCGCTAGGTTTCTCAGATGATGAGTCACAATGATTGAGAAATGTATTACAACTGTTTCCACTTCAATTTTGTTTAATGGGTCTCCTGGTGAGGTTTGAAAACCTCAAAGAAGTTTGAGACAAGGGGACACTCTGTCCCCTTATCTTTTTATTTTATATATGGAGTCTTTATCTGTAGTCCTGTCTAATGCTCAAATAAATGGTTTGATACATGGCATTAAAGTCATGAATTTTTTTTTTGTGTCTCACCTTTTTTCTTTATGATGATTGTTTAATCTTCACTGAAGCAAAAACAAGTGAAGCTACGACCCTTTCTTCTATAATTGACCAATTTAGCAATTTTTCAGAGCAAACTGTGAATTCTGATGAGTATAGTTTGGTCTTCAGGTTCAAGGTTATGAATTCTGTCAAAAATAATATTGTTGTATCCTGAATATCAAGATATCGGCTCTGTAGGATGAGTATTTGGGGGTGCCTTTCTTTTTTCGGGGGAGTAATTCTCATCCATTCTCTCATGTTACTGACAAATTCAAAAATTAACTTTTTGGAAGTTTAAACTACTAAAACGGGTACTTTACTTAGTCATCGTATGTATATATGTTTTCAGAATGCCCAAAGAAATAAAAATCTTTATGGGTTATTATTGCAAGATACAAGTACTTTAGTAATACTAATTAACCCTCTATCCGGAAACTTGAAGAACAAAGTTATTTTTGATAAAATCCGAAACGTACCCAACCTACGATTTGAAATCAATTGGAAGGTGTTATGGAAAGCTAAGCTACATGTTAAGATCTATCATTTCATATGGAAGTTCATCCACTAGTGTGTGCCAACTAGGGATAAAATTTTCAGATTCATCCGTCGCACTCTGAGTGTTTACAGATTATCTGACTCGCATACAGAAAATACTCAATAATTATTTTTTGATTGTTCTGTGTTTTCTAACATATTGACAAAAATTGATGATGCTCTAACCCATAGGTTGTAAAAAAAGAATATTCATGACTAAATCAAACCACGCTTTAATCACACTGTCCAGATGAGGCCAACTAATTACCAACAGTTGTATAAATTTTGTTTCACAATGTGGCATGCACGAAAACATAGATGTAGAATCTTTTTTGACAATCTTCATGTGGATGTGGAAAGTAATGTAAGGTACATAAACAATCATATGTATGATTCGCAAAGAGCTCAGATGTCTGTAATGCATGAAAACAGATATGAGGTTCAGGTTCATTATTGGGAGGGACCGGAACTTCTTGACATAAAAAATGAATTTTGATGCAGCTTTCCGTAAACATAATACAAAATCTGGTACTGGTTTAATTTTGAGAAATGTTGTGGGATATGTCATGGAGTTAGATGCGCACCAACAAAAACTTTAGATCCCGAGCAAGTAGAGGCATTCACGGTATTTGATATTGTTAATATGGCAATGGACAAAAAAATCAACAACTTACACCGAGAAGGTGATGGTCAAAGAGTGATTAATGCGCAACTGCCAGTGGTAGTAGCTAAAAAGCTTGAGAAGATCATAAGAAATTTTCTTTGGAGCTCAAGTAACTCCATTAATTAAGAAGAGAAGTTGGGTGTCTTGGTCTAGAAATCGCCCAAATATAGAGGGGATATTGGTATCCAGAAATTACAGTTAGTGAATAAAGCGCTTCATGCAAAATGGATTTGGAGATACGGTGTTGAGAAGTATTCCCTATGGACAAGGATCATCAACCAAAAATTTCACGGTACAACTAAAGCCTTTTTACCTTCTTCGACAAGGAGATCAGTATGTTATAGTTTGTGGTCTGGGATATTGAAGTCAAGAGAGTTTGTTAAGTCTGGTACGTTCTTGAACATTGGATCTGGTTTGTGCATTCATTTCTGGAATGGTGTTTGGACCGGTTATTTTCCTCTCAAGCAAATGTTGCATGCTCTTTATCACCTCGCCAAACAGAAGAACGCTATGGTGATTAATTTGATTTCTCATGAAAGTGCTTGGAATTTTAATTTTTTCAGGCATTTAAATGAACAAGAGATGTTGGAGGTAGCAAATCTGCTACAAATCATTGGTGACCCTGATATGTTAGCTGTTGAGGACACTAGAAAGTGGAGATATGGGGAAGAATTCTTTGCAGCTAATGTATATGAGGCACTAGAAACTGGTGATTTGTTAGCTTTCCCTAATAAACAACCGTGGAATTCAAAAGTGTCGTTGAAGGTATCTTTCCATGTTTGGACATTGTGTTTCAGTGACGCTCCTAATTTCGATTATTTATATAATGCATGCCTGGTTCAAAATCCTAATTATGTCTTATGTGGTAATTGTGTAGACGAATGAGCATCCTTTTCTTCACTGCAAAGTTGTTTTTGATATCTGGGCCTATTTTCTTGATAGTTTTGGAATTAAGTGGGTTTTAGCTAAAGATGTTAGAACCTATTTATGAGAATGGGGTGATAAGAGCAGGAAAAATTTAAAAACAAGAAGAAGAAAATATGGAGTATTTTTCCTTTTGTTATTTGGTGGTGCGTCTGGAATGAAAAAATGCGAGAATCCATAACAAGGGAAGTAAGGATTTGAATCAGCTAATAGTTGATGTTTAATTGGGGCTTGAAATTTGGTATGTTCTCACGATTTTCTTTGTCTACTTTATTATGTAATTATAATGCAGTGATGCATGCATCCATGTAAGTCTGTTTTCTCTTGCGTCACTATCTTGGTGACACAACGAATCCCATTTTACAAAATTTGCACTTTTTAGTAAAAAAAAAAGAGTGATTAATGCAACTGATGAAAGAAAATGAGCAGTAAAACGGACTACATCAAACATCATCCCGACTATTTGTACCTTCTTGCTAATATTAGAAATTGGTAGCGCATCACTGCACATGGAGATGCTAATAATTTTGCAGATACCTTGGTAAAAATGCCTAAGCAATTTCATAAAATGGTGAATAACAAAATTGATACACAATTTGGGACTAGTTTTGTAATTTTAAGCATTGTCTTCAATCAATCTATGATTGAAAAAAAAACTTTACAAAATAATATTTCCTTCTTCCCTAAATAGATAATCTAGTTCAAGTTGCACAAATTTTTAATGCAAGGAGGAGATATTAATATTTTTAAGTATTTTTTTTTTACAATTATACTTTTATACATAATAATCTTGGCGAGATTGGGGTATACCCAGATTAATTGGGGTATACCTAATGAGGCAAAACCTAGGTTGTTTTGAAGTAAAACAGGATGTCCCTTAACCACGTATTTTCTAAATGGCTTATATACCTTGTTTAATTAACACTAAAAATCTAATTATGTTAATTAATTGAGTTTAGATTAATTAATTGAGTAGATTAAAACTTATGAATTTAAGTTATGAAATTTTGTTTATGATTGAACTTATGTGCGAAGATTTTTGATGATTTTTTTTTGTTTTGATAAGTTACCGAACTTATCTTTTGCAACGGGATTGAAAGCACACTACCCAAACACTTCTAAAAAGGGGATTGCAAAGTTGTTGTATGAACTTATACTCACAATTAAAGAAGAAATCAACACTTTCAGTTCTGAAATTATGAAAAGTCGACAAGGTCGACAAATGAAGAAGATGCCGACTAACTTTGGCTGGCATGCTTATTTCTAAATAACAATGCCAACTTTATTATTTTTGACACACATGACTGTTATAAATGCTTCACTAGCCGGCATCTTATTGATTTCTTACCTTGCCTACTAACTTATAGTCGACAAGGTTGACAAAAAAAATACTTTGCCGATAGGATTTTTGACATACAGAGAAAGGTGTTACAAATGCATGATTAGTCGGCAAGGTATTAATTCCATAACCTGCCGGATAAATTATATTCGGCAAGGTATAAAAATGAATACCTTGACGACCCTGTAAATGCTAATTTCAGAGACCAAAAGTCGTCACGATATTCAACCTAGATAACGACTAATACTACTCGACAAGGTCGACAAAAAGATACCCTGCTGACTTTTGATAAAAATGTGGGATTTGAGATGGCGTATGATTTTGTACCCAATCTCAAACCGCGTATAAATTTGTACTCGGTTTGAGATTGGGTACAAAATCGTACCGAATCTCAAATCCCGTAACCACAAATTTTATTTAATTTTCAGTTTCGTTTTGATTTTTGATTTCATCACATTGGGTTAGAGTTTTGAAGATAAATTTTGAAAATTATTTAGGTGATCAGTCGGCAGGTATTAATAGTAAGGGTAATTTGGTCTTTTAACTTCTTTTAGACACCTCATAGCACACTACCTTGGATGGGAACAAAATGGGTATACCCAATCTCGTCGGGATAATAATTAGTAAGACATATATACATTTTTTTCTTTTTTTTAAAAAGTGAAAAAAGAAAAGAAAAAAGAAAAAAAAAATCATAAGGATAGAAAGGTAAATCGGGAAGTGAAGAGTAAAAAAAACAAGTGGGTAGTCTGGTGTTTGTTTTTTAGGTACAAAGATAACAACCTCTGCAACAAAGTATACGATGATCTTAGACTCAGACTGTACTTGCTCCTTTTTCAGTTGAATAATCAATCACTTTCTTTTGCTTGCGTTTCCTCCTCGTGACTCGAGGAACTTCATCATTTTCTTAAAGAAAAGAAAAACGGATTTTTGTTTTTTCAAATATCTTTTGCCAACTTTTTACTTCTCTTTTGTGATTTCCTAGATGTAAAAAACTAAATAAAAAATGATCAAATTACAATTTAACTAAGCGAAAGAAAATCAAATAAAATAAAAATAGTAACAACAAATCCTGCATTTTCATGCCTAATGTTTTGTCCCTTTAAAACCATCTTTGTCTGGATGTCTCTTTCCAACGGCCATGTGTTTTGTTTAACTCAAAAACAATCAACAAAAAAGGAGATTTAACTCTCAATCAAAATCATAATCAAAATCTTTAGTTCTTCGCGTGCCCATTTTTTTAATTTTCGTTTTCGAAATATTGTCGTGTTAAAGTTTACGATGATAATGCGTGTCACGGCGATGGGCACGTGACGAGGCATGGGTAATTAGAAAAGAGGATTAAAATGATCTTAATCATCAAGGAGAGTGATTAAGTTTAAGTAAATGTGATACAGATAGATGTTGTAGTTGTCACTACGGCTTTCGGCTTAGTGGTAAACAGAGATCTTATAAATGAAATATTTATGTAGCTTCTTTCGAAGAAGACGAACATATACGTACTTAAAGTTGTTTTTTGTTTTGTTTTTCCACCTTGCGAAACAGTAAGTGCATTTGGTACAACTTCAAGATGGTTGTGCATAATTTATCAAATTAAGTAGTCATTTTTCTATTCACTTTTTGTTAGGAGCAGCGTAGCAAGAACGGATGGTAAAAAAGAGCACGTCGGCTCTCGAAACAAGTCGGCAAATGAGAGCAACTGATCTTAGAGTGCGTTCCTAATTCTGCCCCTTCTAATAAAACCACCCAATAACGCGAAGAGTGTATAATGCAACTACTCAAGAGTGTTGATTGCAGAGGAGCAAAAGGAAAAAACTTTGATGGAGGGTTGACTGAAGACCATGAAGTGAACAACTGAAATGCCTTGCGATGAATGATGCGGTGTGCTGCGCTGTTAGCAAAGGATTAGCTTCAGTAGTGTTTGAGTCTGATAATTAGGCTTTAGTTAAATCTATCGATGAACAAACTTCGTATGTTCATTGGAGGAATTATGGACTAATTCTCGACATAAAATTTATTTTGGAAAGTCATGTTGTTTTAGTCTTATTAGAAGATTTAAAAATGGTGTAGCATATTTTCTGGCAAAAAAGCCAAAACTACTATGTGTGTTTTTGAGTATGATGAGGTGGTTCCTCATGATATTGAAGATGTAATCCTATGCATAAACCAATTGTAACCATCCATTCTCTATAAATAAACTATTTTCTTGTATCAAAAAAAAAAAAAAATCTATTCAAGAGTTTATAATGCAACTGTCACGCAGGAGTCCTTTTCTCGCTAATTCAACATCACCGAAGATATGTACGCAAGAATTCTTTTCTCGCTAATCCAACGTCACTGGAAATCTGAGCGCATGAATTCTTTTTTCGCTAATTCAACGTCACCGAAGATATGAACGCACAAACTCTTTTTTCGTTAACGCCGAAAGTGGCTATGCATAAATGTTCAGTTGGTACTAACATTTGACATACAATATCCCAGTGAAAATCCATGGATCCTTAGGGCAATTCCTATGGGAATTAGCTTAATCAGTTTTTAAGTCAGCCATGTGGATAGGCGAAGGTGGATTTCCACATTGCGCAAAGTTAGTGGGGGTAGAAGAAGAAGCGCGCGGGTGGATCATGAACGCGCATTGTAAATTGGGATGATGGCGATTAGAGAAGACACGCTGGCGTTGGATGGCGAATCACAGGCGTTAGATGATCGACCACGGGCGGATGAACATGATAGCCAACGGGTAAAAATCCAACGGCTCCATTCTCCACGGCTACAAATCCTAAACACTATAAATACCTCCATTATTCAATCATTTTCACTCACACCGCTCCACTCTCTTCTTCCTAATGATTCTTAACAAAATCTTGTACTTGTTATTTACAGTTCTTAGTATAAATTAAAGAGCAGAATGAGGGATGTTATAAAACACTATAAGGAGATGAAAAAGCGGGGGTATAACAACCACACCCAATAATTCATTCGGAAATCTGTATGGACTAAACTCCAATTTAATTCCGAGAGCACCAACTTAAAAGCGAGACTCAATCAAGAATTATATCAAAGAGTTTTCATCTCTTTCTCAATCAATCAGCAAATCAAACAGATAGAAATCTGCGAGCCTGATTTATATGAGAAATAACTTGGATGGTACCAAATACCAATGCCCAAGTGTCAATCAAGTTCTATCCAACAAACAAGGTCGGACTTATCAACTGATTGAACTACGAACAACCTGTGATATTTCAATTATATAAACAAATATAATACGGAAAAGAAATAACACAGACACCAGAAATTTGTTAACGAGGAAACCGCAAATGCAGAAAAATATCGGGACCTAGTCTATATTTGAACACCATACTGTATTAAACAGCTACAGACTCTAGCCTGCTACAAGTTAACTTCGGACTGGAATGTATTTAATCCATAACCAAGTCTCATACCGATTAAGGTACAGTCGCGTTCTGTACGCCTCTAGAACCACGCCAAATTCTGCGCACTTGATTCCCTTAGCTAATCTCACCCACAACTAAGAGTTGCTACGACCCAAAGTCGAAGACTTAGAAACAAATTTGTCTCCACAGATATGTTTATCCTTTATTCTGTTTGTTCCGTCTTTTGATACAAAGATCAAGGTGAACAAGAACCAACTAATCCGATCTTATACTCCCGAAGATCATCCTAGAAATATTAGTCACCTCACAATAACCTAATTGATTAAAAGAAGAAGTTATTGCAGAATCACAAGAGTCTGAGACGAAGAACTGTTGTGATTACTTTTAAATCTTACCTATTGGAGATAAATCTCGAGTAAATCTTAGAGAAGATAAAACTCAACACGATAAAACAAGTAAGATCAAAATACGCAACTAAGGAGAAAATAGTTGGATCTGGCTTCACGAATCCCAAATGAAGTCTTCAAGTCGTTAACCTAATAATGGTTTTGGAAAACCTAGGTTAAAGAAGAACCGACTCTAGTTTGCAATTTGGACACAGAAAAGTGTCGGGATTAGGTTTTCCAGTTGCTAGAGTTCTTCCTTATATAGTCTTTCAAATCAGGGTTGCTTACAATCAAAGCTAAGATAGCTTAGTGACAAAGCACTCAATATTCACCGTTCGATGAACGTCTGATTTAAGATTCAAGCTAAGTCTGCTTAGAAATTAAGCAATCAATCTCCACCGTTATATGGTCTTATCTTGTTACACACAAATGAAATATACTTATATTTAGATATGGGTTACCGTACCTAAACGTGTATATTGAGTTGGCTCAATAACAGTTAACCGAAGTTAGTCATATGAACACTTTTGTCTTAGCCTTATTCATCTAACACTTATAGATCAAATATGAAGATCAATCAATTATGATAGATAATCAGATGAATCTAATTGTGTTTCAAATAGAGTTGTTCAATTGTTAACTATCTCATAGAAATATACATGAACAAATTGAATCGAAATCGGTTTGATTGGTAATCGTACAAAGTACTTATACAAGAATCATTTCATGAACACTAAGCCACGGTTTGCAAAGTTAATTTCAATTCCCTATATCATAAATATTTTAGTTCATGAGTATGAGAATCATACATAAACGATTTTCGAACTTCACCATTGTGTTCGCAAACTAGGTACGCGAACAACAACTTCGAACCTTGGCCTAGTCAAGCCGTTCGCAAACCCGGTTCGCGAACAACTGATCTGTACCCAACTCAGGTAAACCCGTTCGTATACTAGGTAAGCAAACAAGAGTTCTGAACCTTCTCAGGTAAATCCGTTCGCACATTAGGTACGCAAACAAGAGTTCCAGACCTGAATCATCAGAATACAGTTCGCATACTAGGTATGCATACCGTGTTGTATCCATACATGGGTAATTGTTCTAACTCTCATTTCAATCATTGAAAATCCTTGGAATACGACAATGGTAGTCTCACACATACCGTTAGCTTCAAGTAATTTTCAAATGATCTAATGATCAATACAAAACTTCCCAAGTTAACATTAAATGACTGTCTCACACAAATCATATAAAATGTTCAAGGTAATTTTCACATGATCATCTTTTGACTTATATTTAGTTTCCAACAAATTGATTATTTCCAACTAAACTCGTCAAGAATACGGTGAACATAGCTAAAGCAAAAAGCTTCCAACACATATTTCGAGAAATAGATAAGCAAGATAAACTCGGCTCGAATCAAATGTGTATAATGTAAAAGTCTATATAGCTATACGACTTAGTCTCATTAGAAGATAAAATAGAATAGACTTCTGATTGATAGATAAGTTTTAGTCTTCACATACCTTTTGTTGATGAAGTTCCTCCAAGCTCCTCAGTAGATCTTCTTTTTCAATTGGTGAACGTCGTGAAGTCTAAAGCTCAACTACACCTTCTATCCTAACCCGACACATAGCTATAAGTAGACCAGAAATCAAGTATATAGTTTTGATCAACTAAACTTGACAAACAAGCTTGAGATAGCAATGCTCGCGAGTTCGACTGAGCAGTGCTCTAATAGGAGAAAAAGAAATCAAAAAGATGAAAGAATACCAGTGCATGCTACAAATGTCGATTATACTCAAAATCGTAACGCATAATGTTAGAGCATAGCTCGGTTGAACCAACCAAGCGTTGGTATGTCAAGATTGGTTGTCATATTTTAGTGAACCAAAACTCATTTAAAGAGTCGCTTGATTATTTACTAGAGTCAACTTCGTATATGTTAGCTTGAAAGTATTAGGATATGAGACATTACAAGTATTACGTGAAGACTTAAAGAATGAGAAGAAGTAAGGAGCTACAACGACGACATCATCCTTCCACTTGAGGTTAGTAATATTTGACTTGAACTGTTTCATTCCCTAACGTATCTTTCAAGTCGTGCATATTGAAAACATAAATGCGAAGCTGTAAATGATATTATAATCTAGTTAGACATAGTATTAAGGAATTACAATATGAAGTATAACGTCTATCTTTTGAACTTCGTATATAAGACATCGACATAATCGTATGAATGTTATTGTGATTATGTATGGGTATGGGTGAAGATTTTGTCCTAGGAAACAATGTTTTACATTCGTTTAAAGGAAGTAAATTCATAAACTTGTTTTGTGAATCGAAAGGGAAATCGCTAGGCTTATTGGTATTGTTATTCATTGAAAATCTTTTGAATTATCAATATGTGTGTTTAGTATAACCGCTCATAACTTGTTTATGTATCTTGGTAAAACTATTCACAAGGCCTGACTTTTGTATTGGTATGAATTTTATTAGTGAAACCGATCTTAAGTAATCACCTAAGATGGTAAGATCGATATCTTGAATTTGGTGTGACTAAATACTAGTCATTGGGTAACCGATCCTAGTAAGAGGTGTGACTGATCACAAGAGAGAGTGTAATCGATCCTTGTAAGAGGTTTAACAAGTTTTAGTAAATTGGTGTAACCGATCCTATAACTTGGTCAACCGATCACACGTTTTACCATAAGAAGCGGTAACCGATCCTAGTACTTAGTTAGCCATTTTATGTAACTAGTGTAACCGATCTTAGTACCCACTTGGAGGTAGAACCGAAACTTTATGTTGAGGTAGAACCGTGAAACCCATTAATGGTGATTTGATAGGATAATCAATCACATAGTTTTTGGAAGTCAGATGAACCAATTCTAAACTTGTTTGGAAGTGTGGCAAATCGGTTCCAAGATTGTAAATATGAAAAAGGATTTACAAACTAAATATGTCGACATACTTTGAACATGTGCAGTAACTCTTATCTTTTATTGTTCAAAGATATTCCTTAATAGCTAAAGGAGAATCCCGAATCGAAATAAATTGAGAATCTTTTAATTAAGGTTTTTAGTTTTTATATGCTTTTAATTTCCAGCAACTAAAATGCATATCTTTAGAAAATAAAAATTAGTAATGTGCCTTTACTAGTTGGCGATTTTCTATTGAGATTTCGGTCAATATTTGGACAAAGCATTTCCAGGAATTATGAAAACCGATTTTGCGCTTATTGCATATCTTTGAGAATATTCGATTTTGGAAATTCCTTGGTGTCCGAACTTCCTTGTCTATAAATACTGAAGTTTGCATTTCTAGCAAATAATCCTCAGAGCCAGCAAAACTACCTAGTTGTGTTGTTACTGGTGGAGCCGCCTATTCGAAGAGGAAAGTACCCTAATTAGGCGAAATCTCTTACGGCCGCTCGGTCTAAAGACTTATTTGGGATTGAGAAGCTCTATTAGTACCGTTGGTGGGAGACTAGATAATTGCAGTTTATTATTAGTTTTCGATTGATTTGATTGAATAACGGTTGTTGAACTTTGATTGCACCTAGTTTGTTTATGCTTGAGAATCTTCTCTTCTGATATAAGATTCACTCAAACTAGATCGAAGTTCCGACGGGGATCTTTAGACTGTTTATATATCTAAAGACGTCTTGTGATAATCCATTGTTAACAGACTCCGTTCTGTGTGTGATTGATCACAAGAGATTCAAGTTGTTTGTGTGCAGGTGTTTATTGGAGATCAAAGAATATTTGAAGACAAAGAAGATATTTGGGTTCATAATCTTTGGTGTGCACAAAACTTGTTTCGGCTGGAAAAGGATCCAACTATAATCGGTTTATCTTTGCGATAGATTTGATTGATTAGTTGAGTAGATTGACATCAATACAATTCTTTGTGATTAAAAGTATTGATTGCATAATCTTAACAATTACTTTGGTAGTTGTTGAAAAGATAGATCTAAGGACCTGACAAAGGAGTTTATTGGGATAAACGGAAGAGCCTTTTCTCAAACTCATATCACGTTGTTTGAAAAGAGTTGTTACCGAACAAATTTGTTTTTCCTTTAATGTTTGGAATATGAACCAAAGGAATTGTTCCAAGTGCCTGACTTATTGCAAGTTGGAGGCGCAGGGATACAGACGGAACTAGGTGAACTATGGGTTTAGTTGCTTGGTCTCAACTATACGAAGTTGGTTTAGATTTTGTATAGTGGCTTAATCCTGAGAGTATTCAATTCTGGACAAGGTCCCGGGGTTTTTCTGCATTTGCGGTTTCCTCGTTAACAAAATCTTGCTGTGCCATTTACTTTTAATTTCCGCATTATAATTGTTTTATTATAATTAAAGTAAATTTCATTTTGTACGTTAACATGGCACTTGATATTGATCCCATTGGTTTCAGTTATTTTCGTACCTTTTATCAAGTGATCACTTTGTTGTTGTATTGTCTCTATTCCATATCCATAGACAATCACACAAAGTGTATTGGTTTTATCCACTTGCCTTTGATATTTAATTCACAAGTTAGGCCAGTTCGGACTAACCCTATATCAAGTGGACTCTGTATTGAAATATTCCTTGAGTGATTGTATCTCCAAGAGGTTTATACACAGTGGGTCTTGTATAGGTTGTAATCAAAATAAAAGATTGTGGTGTATTTGGGTACCCTCGTCTTTTCACATAGTTTGCTTCATTGAATGTAGTTGCTGGTCCAGACTTAATTCCAGGTCATGTGTCGGGCATCAAGACTGGTTTGGATATTATAGAATGAGGGGTAGATACGAAGACTTAAATCATGTTTATCTTATCTATACCCCCTTCAACCCGAAAAAAAGAGTGGATAGATATCCCTGACGACGGTTTTGTTATGCAAATCACAAAAACACAACAACGTTAAAAAGGTGGTGGCCTACGAAGCACACATTCGATTTCCTGGACTTTGAATAAGTTGGCAAGTTCATTAAACTAAAAATAATATATATTTTTAGTCAATTGTTGATTAAACCAACACAACTAACTAAATGATATTATTTTTGTCATAAGAGTTACCCCCTTGATTTGTTTTTTCATTTGTGGGATTCCAAGTTGTGTGAGAGCATCTGTACCATATAACCAAAATGAATGGATGTTAAATCATAGATCGAAGACGCTACTTCCATTATTTTTGGCATCAAAAGTACGAGAAAATCATAATGAGTTGAAAGGAAGTGGACTACATTGTTCAGCCTTGAACTCTTTCCTAATGTCCAATTCAGGCTTAACTGATAAGTTGAATATGATGAAATCGAAAGAGTGTTTGTGTTATGGTTGTTGGGTCAAACATTCTTTCTAACTCAATCAGTGTTTCCCATGTTGGTTGGCTTCAAGCGTCACAAGATCTTCATGATCGAAGGTGTGTAATTTTAGCAGAAATATACCACGGCCTTGATACAACATCAATAGGTGTATCCAACTTCACTTGTTTTCAGGGTACCATAGGGGTAAATATCCAAATTATGTTTTTAAAATTGCGTATTTTTCTGAACAAAAACATGGTTATGGACTTATTTATAGTGTTGGTGGTATACCTACTTCTATGTTAGTAAACCAGTTCTTACCTAAGAGTGTCAACAATGGACATGTACTATGAGAGTAACTGGCAAAAGGACATTGCTAACGATGGAATGCTTTCCGCTTTTGTTCAAAGAGATCAACAGATGACACGAAGCGCCCAAAATGTTGTCGATCCTTACATTAATTTTACTAAGTTTGGAGATCCTGAAGTCTAGAGGTACAAGCTATTCTTGATTATTCACTCCGAAGAGTTGTTTTTTCACCCCAAAAATGTACAAAGGTGTTTGGTATTTGGGTAAACGACTTATTTTCCTGTTATAACATATTTTTGCAAGGGCGATTAACCCCCTTAGACAAATGCAAGTCTCTGCATCAGATTTTGATAGGTTGTGACAGATACCACAGGAGAGGTTTGAATAAACGTTGAAATGAATATTACTGAAACACATTATCTCAGATGGTACCAGAGAATTCCGAAGATGGGGATTGGAGTCCACATCATGCACATTTGAGGTTTTGATTTCCCGGCATTAGGCCATACAGGCCGTGATAAATTAATCATTTCTAGCCATCCCCTCCATAAGAACCATACTTTATGACTTACCCAAATATATATGGAAGTTCTTCATCATCTTCATCAAATATGCCTAAAATACGTGGGGAATTGTGAAGTATAACTTCAGAAGGAGAGCCAACCACGATCAGAATAGTTTCAACAGCTACGAAACGTACTTATCCTTATTACAATGTGGATGCCAATGAAGATCAATTGAAGACAGAGCTTAACAATTTTTATTGGATAAATCAAAAATTATTGGCTTTACACTTGAAGATGGTTCAAAAATGACAGACGAATATCACCGTGTTTGGATTACGTCCATCTGTAAATCCCGGTGGTCATGAAAATTATGGCAGTACTTCTAGGGGCAATTTAATATGGCACGAGAATGCAAAAGGGGATAGACAAGTGTCTGAAAGTGATTCAGAAACTATGGCTATTTCCCAACCTCAAGTAATTCAATCATCTCCAAGATGCCTTTCAACATCATTCCCGACCTGGAACCAGAATGAAGATTATTATCCAGCTGCACCACAAGCAATCCCTTCTATGTTTATACCACCACCACTTCTGGTTTATACCCATCCACTTCTGCTTTTTTAACATTACGAAGATATAGATCAATTTACAAATTTGTTGGCAAGTGTGAATATTCAGGGTCCTGAAAAATGGAATCAAGGTGAAAAACACAACGATGAACGATATTAGAAGGCTTGTAACTTTTAATTATTCTACTAATTTAATTCTAATTTTAAATTAATGAAAAGTACTGTTTTATGTTGAAATCAAGTTAGAACCGTGGTATATCTAGTCGTTGGATGACTCCGTGGAGCGGCTTAAGACTGACGGCGCGATTGAAGCTAAGACGCCAACAGTTTCAGGCCGCGCGACCAAAATTGACCCGCACGGTATAGGATGAAGCACGCGGCTCTAATCGACCGCAATGGGAAAACCAATAAATTTGCACGTTTGCTCATCCGCTTTTTCATGTTTATTCATCCCGCAGTGGAAGAAAATTTGGCGAATCGAATTCGATTGACACTTTGGCCTCTCTTTGCTAGGTAACCAACCAAAGCAATTTTCAAAATATCCAACACCTTTGAAGTGAAAATGTGAACTCATTGGAATGCATTTAATATTTGCTCAGCACACCAAAAGGAAAAAAAAATCATTTATCAATCAATCTCTTTCAAGCAAAATTTGATCCAACTAACTACCTACCTTTACTGAATATGGGTCCATTGTTAGAGTAAGAGGAGTCCTAAGACATTAGTACAGTGTCCTTATAGTTATGGGTTTGCTGGCAATGGTCGGACCATACTCTACTGTTTTTCATGGTTCTACCAAGTTGTTGTGATTTCTTCATGCCTTAAAAACTTGTGAGACTCTCTCTCGCCCTCTCTGGATTGTCTGGCTATATGAATTGTCATGTTTAAAACCAGTGGGTCTTCCACGACGCGGTTCGAACCGACACCGACGAAGACGGTTCAATAACCATAAACCCGGTAATAAACATGGCAAGTATTCCCTTGCCACAGTTCGAACCGACACCGATGAAGACCGGTCAGCGGCCAAGTATAAGCATTCTCTTGGCATAGTTCGAACCGACACCGATGAGGACGGGTCATATCCGGGTTAAAAAAACAACGGTCTAAATGACTGAGATCTCCATATGTCGTTATTGGTGTCATTAAATTGTAGATTTCTTCTCATTGATTGATCCAGGTTGGAGTTACTTACAAGTGTATATTTCAACGAAAAGTCATAATAGAATGCTTTTGAGAGAATACAACAATCAGGATACTCATGCTATAAGCCCTTTACGTAATGTTACTTTCATATTTACTCACCATAGACAAGATATATGTGTTGTGCCATAAGAGGACCATTATATGGTTCATCTATTTTCAGATGGACCACCTAATGGCTGCTACTGAACGAATTTCTTTCCGGTAAACAAGAACATAATTTTTTTTCAGTGGTCCATTTTTGTTGCAGAACCCTGTCTTGTCAAGCTAGCAGTGTGGTGGTTATTAAGCATAATGGTCCTTTATCTGTTTAGGTACGAACCAATGGTTATTTTAGGTTGTGTCTTACTGTCTATGATTTTGTGTTTATTGTGACTCAACATGGAATTGAAGTGTAAATAGAGAGAGCATTTGTAGGATGCCTGTTTCTAAACATTCTGACCTGGTTTTTAGGTCTCCTGTTGGTTTGTTTTCCTTTTTCCTGTCATAGACAATTGTCACGGGAACCTCTTGCTTTTGTTTCCCTGGGAATAAACTTGCAAAGAAGGAAGATACCCCTTAACAGCAGTAGATCAGTAATGTCATTGGGTATCGGATCATGATACCAACAATATGAATTTGAAACCCGCTGCCAACTAAATTCTACAGGAACAAATTTGTCCAAAGCCTCGTGGCAAGCTGCTTTGAACAATGGTGTTGTTGGCACCAATTCTTTTTATAACTTGTTTGGATATCAGAAGTAGAAGTTGATCCCGGAAGTTATAAGCAAAAACATTTTGCTCATAAAAAATTATTTTTTTTGCTTCTGGAAGTCATTCTGAAATCGTGCAACTGAACTAATTTTTGACTTTTTTGCTTTTAGAAGCCGAAAAGCATTTTTTTAACAGATATTCAAACGCGCTATTAGAACTGGTTGGATACCAGAAGTAGAAGTGTTTCTCCTTCTCCAGAAGTAAGTCAGAAGCAAAATGTTTTTGCTTCACAAAAAGTTAACTTTGCTTCTAGAAGTCATTCTGAAGCTGTATTACCCAAACTAATTTCTGATTTTGCTGCTTCGAGAAGTCAAAAAGTATTCCGCGTTTGGATACAAATTTGTTTCTGACTTCTGCTTATCCAGAAGTCTAAGTTAGAAGTTATAGTCAGAAGCAAAACTGTTTTGCTTCACAAAAAGTTAATTTTTCGACTTCTAAAAGTCGTTTTGAAATTTGACGGACAAACTGATTTTTGACCTTTTGACTTCTAGAAATCCAAAAGCTACTTCTGATGTGTTATCCAGATGTTACTCGTTCATGAAACCAAAAGGTTGTTTATTCATTTATTTTATTTTATCTTTTTGAAACCTCTTTCAAAGGTCAGTTATTAACGCTGACGAATTTTGGACGCATATTATTCGTTTTATCACCCCACGACTATACCACTGTATCATACTGACATGTGCCTTGGCAAGTAGGTTGTTTACTGATTTCTCGATATGGATTGGTGCCAACCATAGAGAGCCTTTGACTTGGCATGTTGTTTAATCACTTCTTAGAGGCGACCAACCTTGGAAGAACCCTGACCTTTTATCCCTTCTGATCACAATCAGAAACGAGTCTACCAACACCACACGGCGGGTAATTCAACCATTTCTAAATCACCGAACTTTCTCATAGCTAGCCAAGCAGTCAACATGAAAACTTTCTCCACTTGCAACAGCTGGACCAGAAAAGCTAACTCAGTTATGAGACATAGCCAAGCCCAGGTTAACCACAGCCCAATATGAAATGCCTTTTCTCCATAGTCAGATTATAAGGAACCCTGATTTTGGGCATACCAAAATCTTTCAAGGCATACCACATGAAGACAAAAAAGGTTGTGAAATAGCAAAATCAGATTACCCCTTAACCCAATTTTTTTTAATGGCAAATCTACCCTTTACGATTAGTGTTAGTAATATTGATTAGTGATTAAATATTTTGTTTAGTGATTAAGATAATTTTCAGAACTATAAAAGGTTGTTTAGATGATTTTTTTGATCATGGTTCGGCGAAACATGTTGAGGTTCGGCTCACATCTATGAGCCGAATCTACCAATTGATGAACGGTTCGGCTCACATCTATGAGCCGAACAACATCCTGAATAGCCCAGAAAAATAATAATTACTGGTTCGGCTTATATTTCGAAAATCGTATGAGCCGAACATCAATTTGTTATTTTTTGGGTTAAAATATTGTTATTGGTTCGGCACATATTGAGAATATCGTAATAGCCGAACCTCATAAATCTGCTAGGTTCGGCACATATTATGATTATCGAATATGCCGAACCCCTATGCATCTCTATCTGTGACTAGGTTCGGCTTGAAATTTCATGAAATTTTAAGCCGAATTGTTCATATACACTTACAGGAAGCTTTTGTGATGAACAATTCGGCTAAAAATGCAACTCAATTTTGAGCCGAACCCAACACTGTAACCGTCATTTAATCGATGAAAAACAACAAATAGGATATTGGGTTTGTAAAACTTACTTTCTTATCCTTATTTCCGGAGTTGGAGATGCAGTTGGTTCAGTTTCTGGTTCAATTGGTGGTTGATTTTCAGTTTCTACACCTTCATCTTCAATTGGTTCTTCTTCTTCAATTGATGGATTAGAAGACGATTTGGTTTGCCTAGTCCCTAGTTTTCTTTGTACGAGTCATTATGTGGTTGGGTTTAATCGACGATCAAATTTTTAAGAATCGACAATTAATCACGATGATGAATTTTTTTTCGCAGGAGGGGGAAGAGTTCGGCTAGAGGAGGAGGAAGAAGAGATGTTAAGGAAAACTGATTTTGATTAGAAAAATGATTTTAAATTTTTATATTAAGGATATATAGGTAATTGAACTACCCATAGGGTACCCCTTATAAGGTCACCCAAGATGGGACTATTGTTTTGTATGCCTTCAAAAATTTTGGTATGCCCAGAATCAGGGTTCATTGTAAAAGCATTCCATTGGTAGACTCGTATTGGAGTCCGATTCTGTGCATAGTTTCTCTACAGTATGATTTTAATAAATTATATGCAAATCTATTTATTAACTATTTTAGATATTTTACTGATGCGTAAGGGCCTAGATGATACCAGATTAGATTACTGGTTGGCCCCAAATACATTAGCTTAGGCAGCTGCCTAGTTGAATGTTGCTCTCCTAGTCTCTTTTTCAACTGTTCATTGGTCATCTCTCTGGTGTGGCTGGATACCACCATACACTAGTTGTCCTGAGACTATGGGTTATCCGATTGTGAATCATATGGGAAGTCAAATAAACTCATTTAGTCTCCTTTCCCCTATGGCCTATGATGCATTATGAAGTCGGTATAACTCATCCCTACTCCACTGCAACATTATTAACAGTATATGTAGCTTCGCGAAAATATCCCATCTGACAGCTACGAAATGTTTCCATCTGCTTCTGAGTGTTGATTTAGACGCCTTCCCCTGTGCGGGACAAGATCAGTGCAGACCCTCTTTTCTTAAAGAGACCGGAAAATAAAAAAACTTCGGTCTAAAAGAAATTCGCCCCTGGAAAAGAATATGCAAGGAAACAGTTAAAAACTGGCAGCAGGCAAAAAAGAGGAGCACGACGGAAATATAATTGTTTCTAATCTCTGTAGAACTAGAGATTGTCTTCAGATTTCAGACAACAAGAAGGATTTTAAACCATCTTTAAAATATGAATTATACAGAATGAAATGAAGTGATACGGGTTACAGTTGAGGATTGTTAAACTTAGACAACCAAAACATTTCATTGAACAGAAAATAAAAACACCAGAAATGTTTATTATGGAGTAAATGAACAATACAATGCCTAAGCTGCATAGATACCCTTCCTCGTGCTGAGCAGAGTCGGTTTAGAATATGCTGCAGAGTTGAACAGTAAGTTGAACAGTCTAGATATATGCTGCAGAGTTGGCCAAGACCTCTGTATTCAGCTTTCTGTAAAATCCCTGCTATACCCTGCTGGAGACCTCTGCAGACCAAAAAGTCACCTGCCTGCTAGAGATCCTTTGTTATCTGGTTGTCAACCCAATCAACATAACTATATTCCTCAACAGCAGTAAGATCATAACTAACCCAATCAACATAACTATACCTTATAATGAAACAAGTTGCAGTGGCTTTGTGCATATGAACGATGGCATACTTTGTGCATATCTCTTGACATACCAAGTTAACAACAATATTATGCACCATAATTTCTAGTGAGTCTCCTTCTGTAGCACTTACCTTTTAGATGGCACGACCAACCATTTTCGTTATTTTCAACAAATTGTGGTGCACCAGCGATGAAGTAATTTACATCATATGTTGTGTCCACGCATGCTAGATAAGAAGGTTCAATTCAAAAAACTGCAACGAAATAATAGATAAAAAGACCAGCCAGACAAAAAGTTCAAGGGAAGGGAAACAACAAACTGGAAGATTGTCTTTTCCTATGCCATCATGTCGATAACCCCAGGGGACGCAAGTGCAGGTGACTCCACAAAATGGAGGCTGGCATCACTGCATTACACGATACCTAGTAATGTTATAATTTCAAGTAGATATACACGTCTGTGCCAAAAAATATTCATTTTATTACTGCCATTAATAATTTTCATTTTATTATTGTCCAAACAAGTTAGTATTCCTAAACAAAATCACATGTGATAAAAACATCAAAACCCAAATCAAGTCATAAACCCAAAACTTCATATGCTAAATGCCATTGGACATAATGATTCAGTTCAGCCTACATGTATAAGAACACCAAGTTACTGCCGAAGTAACCTACTGATGAAAGACGGGAATTTAAAGGGAAGAGATATATTTATCCTTCATTAAATTATGCTGCAGGCTAAATCAGAAGCAAAAACATTCACTTGGCCATGATACAACTAAATCAGCTGTGCTATTGACAAGTGTTACTTTGCTATTAACATGAACAGCAGCGGCTAATATAAGCAATCCCAAGTTGGCATCTAACAATTAAAGTAAAATGGTACCATTAGCGCACTTGCTTAAGAGGAATTTACAATCCTGGGTGAAAAATACTTCAGCATTCCAAATAAATAAAATTAAAAAGTTGAATTAGACAATGTCGAGATTGCAACACTTAATTGCTTTTACATAGTTTTATAATTAGATCAATTACAGTTCACATTAATTCTTTCTGCAAATCACTACAAGTTTTAGGCGCAACAATATCTATAAAACATTCTGCAATAAAGGAAAATGACCTACTGTAACAAAAAGGAAAAGAAAGAAGTACAAAAATAAAGTTGTAACCAGCATATGTTTACCTGCCAACTAATTCGAATGCAAGATTAAGCTGAAACTAAAGTCATTATCTCCATCATCAAATGCTCATCATTTTCGAATGCAAAACTAAGCTGAAACTAAAGTCATTATCTCCGTCAAATGCTCATCATTTAAAAGTTGAGAGTAAGACGAAGATTGGTCACTAGTTCTTCCTACTCCCAACTTAAGAGTCCAGAGGCATATAAGGCCTCCATGGTGCAACGATAAGCATGCAGTTATAACCTAGGAATCTCTGCTGCCCTCTTTTGTAGGATGGGAATCTTCTTTCTCAGATTCCCAACCACAAAAGGATTCAGCATCACTAAAAGAATAACCAGAATCTTTACTAGGGCTGGTTAAAGAACGAAATGGCAATCTTGAGGGACTGTCGCCACAACTACCAACAGAGGAGCAATTACTATCATCAGCATTATTACGTTCTAACCCTGTCTCAGAGAAATTCCCAATATCTCCATTTTGTTGTGCTCTCCACACATTCATTTCAGAAAATCTAAAACTGTTTCTAAAGGAAACATGCATGTGTTTCTCATCCAACAAGTTCCGTGGGAAAGCAGCAGCAGCTACCTTTTCCTGGAACAAACGACGTTCTGAAACCACTCGTTGAAGCAAGTGCAGGTGACTCAACAAAATGGAGACTGCATCACTGCAATGCACAATACCTAGTAAAATAATGATTTATACATCAAAATGCCACAAGTACAAGTGGTTTTAATTTACTATTCCTTGAAAAATAATCATGTGACATAAACATCAAAAGCTAAACCAAGTTATAAACCCAAAACTTCATATTCTAGATGCCATTGGACATAAGTAGCAAAAACATTCACATTGCCAAAATAAAACTCAGCCAGTGATACAACTAAATCAGCTTTGCTGTTGACAAATAACCTGATCCTACTATAAGATAAAAAGGAAACTACCAATAAATAAGAACTAGTGGCATTAAAATTCAAATATCTCCTAGCTGTATGCAAAGTCTATATTCCCTCTTGTCCGTACTTCCAAATATGTTTCTGGTACAGCACCATCGTAAAGTGGTACTTACTCGGAGCATGTAAAAAAGTGGGAAGAATAGCTTACCGTATCACTGCCTGAGGTGATGAAAAAGCCAGGCAATATACTGATTGCTGCCAGAAAAGTGAAAAGTACTACTTATCATAAGGGAAAATAAAAAATAAAAACGTAAAATAATGCAACAAACGAGTGGAGATTTGAAAAAGAAAAAAAGCCTCCCAAAACGTTTCTTTAGGCATTGCTCCCAAGCATCCAACCAAGCAGGCTTTCTAGAATTCCTGTGCTTCCTTCAAAACGGCACAGGAAATATCACAAAGTTAAGCTTCAATACAAGAAAACACCAGAAGTTAATGATACCAATAGCGTGCGAGCCTAACTATTTGTAGCGAATTGGTTGCAGATTGTGCCCTACAGAGGTGACAAACCCAACCAACACCTGTAGACCTTTGGAAGCAAGCCTCCAACTTTGGCCCTGGAAAATGCAGAGGAAGCATCATAGTCTCCTCAAAATACAAATTTTGAAGCTGCCATCTATGGAAGTAACCAAAATGAATTTCAGAAATTCAAGTAACATCAACCACTGTATTTCTAGAATTAAGGCAAAAGAGACGGTCTACAGGTGAAAATTGAAATAAAAATCAATCACACTAGACATGAGTACAAGATTACAATTGGAGATTGCAAATCATCTTCAACGAACATAAGATAAACAGATCTTGTATTACAGGTTCTTACAAACAAAAAGTATTTAACATGTACAGCAGCGCCTAATATAAGCAATTGCTAATTGGCATCTAAAAAAATCAAGTGAAACGCTACCAGTTAGAACATTTGCTTTAGAGGAATTTACAATACCCAAGTAAGACTAAAATATTCCGCAATCCAAATAACAACCACTAAATAAATAAAGAAAAATGAATAGGACAATATCGCCATATCAGGATGAATTGGGCATGCAACACTTCATTGCTTTAACATAGTTTTTATAATACATTAATTCTTTCTGTAAATCACTACAGCTGAATAATCGATCAGGAGCAACAATTTCTAAAACACATTCTGCATCTTACAATTAAGTAACACCAATAAAGGAAAATGACCTACCGTAACAAAAGGGAAAAGAAAGAAGTACAAAAATAAATTCGGAACCTGAATATGTTTACCTGTCAACTAATTCGAATGCAAGATTAAGCTGAAACTAAATTCTTTAGCTCCATTAAATGCTCATCATTAGAAATGTTGAGAGTAAGACGAAGATTGGTCACTAGTTCTTCCTGCTCCCAACTTAAAGGTCCAGAGGCATATAAGGCCTCCATGGTGCAACGATAAGCGTGCAGTTCTAATCTATGAATCTCTGCTGCCAATTCCTCTTTTGAAGGATGGGAATCTTCTTTCTCATATCCCCAACCACAAAAGGATTCAGCATCACTGAAAGAACTATCAGAATCTTTAGTATGGCTGGTTAAAGAATGAAACGGAAATTTAGAGGGACTATCGCCAGTACTACCACAGCTACCAACAGAGGAGCAATCACCATCGTCGGCATCATTACTTTCTAACCCTGTCTCAGAGAAATTCCCAATATCTCCGTTTTGCTGTGTTCTCCCCACATTCATTTCACAAAATCTAGATTTGTTTGTAAAGGAAGCATGCATGTGTTTTTCACCCAACAAATATTGTGGGAAAGCAGCAGCAACTACCTTTTCCTGGAATGAAGGACGTTCAGAAACCACTCTTTGACGCCTACCATCCGTACCAACTGCTCTGTATTTCCGACCAGCTTCAGTGTTTCCCTCAACCTGAGACGTGGCATACGGTGACTCTCTCTTCAAAGCTCCTGATGAAATCACATTGGACTCCTGACAGCCTACCAGATTGTTATCTCCTACACATTGCTTCACCTTCACCTTTCGAACTGCCCCTGGAATTTGGCAGCTTGTCTGGTAGAACCTCGCAGTTGAAACATTATTAGGCTTTCCATCTTCGGTAATCACAGAACCCTGCAAACAAAAATGGAACAACTTATTAGTGAACACCCCAATCTAAAAATTAAAATAGAGGGATCGCAAACACAAATCGGTAAAAAAAAATGTTCGGGAAGAGACCGACTATATAACAACGAAATAACAAAATAACAACGAAGACGTACATTTCCAACAATAACCCATCTATCATGCTGCCAGGATTGCCGCACTCGAAGAAAAGATTTCTGAACACTCAATTCCTGAGAGGACTCAAGAAGTCTGACCAAAAAGTAATCTCCATTCATAACCTTCAAAACTGTAGCAATCTTCCAAGATATGTTGTCCAACACCTCTACAAGGTCACCGGGAAGCCAATCCACTGAATCTCCCACAGATGGAGGGCAAGGCCTGATATGCTTCCTAGAAACTCTCCCCATCAATGGACTGCCAGTGCTTCCTGGAGACCAGTCATACTTAACATCATAATTGTGGCCATTTCCCCAAAGTATTTCAGCGCAACGCCAGGCGCCTGAGGGAACTTCCTCTTTACTTAGTACTTCAACCTTGCTACCCTTCTTAAATCTCATGATGATTGCAATTTAAGAAACTTATTTCAAATTTGCAAAACCTGCAAGAAACCAACAAATAGAAAAACTTACATCAGTAATCAGATAACATGACAACAGATTGGAAAAAGAGGAAACCAAAAGAATGATAAACAGTACACATCAATTTCCAAAGGAAATACAACGAGACAAGATGAGTATAATCCTTAAAAAATGCAAAATAAATTGTTTTGGCAGTGGTCACCATGATTTTGGAGTAAATATTAAATCCGCTTGATAAATAGAAGAAACACACCCTAATTATCAAATTAAGCACAAAACAACGAGATCTCAACAAATATACAACTTAATAAAAAAAGATCCATACCAAAAAAATACTAATTTGCAAAAAACTTTCTGCACAAGAGAACAATACATTTAATCTTTATACTCTTAACCCTAAAATCAATACAAGTAAATTCTAGACTAATCAAATAATATCCTTTTCACTCTAACCATAAAATTAATAATACGTAACCTCAATGAACAGAAAATTACACTGCACAACTATAATAAATTAAAATCCCTCTCTAAACACAAAAATAAAATAAAAATAAGACAATCAGCATCTGTAACAAATTCCATAATTATGAAGTAATTATCGAGATTCAAAAAATTGAATCACAAACAAATTCATGAATTTAATCTAAGCAATTGAACAAAAAACAATAATAAACCCTAAAATTACTTTCGAAAAAAATACAAAAAAAATCTCACCAACCTTCGCTGAGTTCCTGCTTTCGTAAATGGAATTTCTCCTGTGTTTTTTTTCAAGTTCGATCTTACAGAGAAATTCTTTGTATTCTGAGCAAAGAAGAAAAAGAAAAATAAAAACAAGAATATTATGAAGAAACAAAAAGAAAACAGTGGTTTTTTTTAACTTTTTAGGTCAGACAGAAAACAATAGAGAAAGGGAGAGGAGGAGGGTTTTGAGAGAAGTGAAAATCGCGTGGGTGTTTTTGACGTGGTTATCAAGTCCGTTCTTTCGGTTTTTCTTGTCTAATAAAACAGACAACGAATATATACGGTGTATAGTCCTCTAAAGATCCTGGCGTTTTTAGGGGCCACTCAAAAGGATTTAGGGGCCAATAATAAAACAAAAAAGGTCACCCAAAGGGAAAATGTAACCAGCCCTTATCTCGCGTAATTCGTAATGGCGAAATTACCCTTATATATTCGGAGGATATGATAACATTGTTACCCTCCGAATGCAATCGGAGGCCAAAATATTTGCCAGACGTCCGATTATACGAGGTGCAGTATTTCTTGGTTCGTGTTTTGGATTCAGCGTTAATCGGGAGTTAAATATATTACAAAACCTACCGATTATAAGTTGCCGCAAATTCAAATTCTGAAAGCTACCATAATCGGTAGATATGCTAAATCCAATACCTACCGATTATTGGTTTCTCCACATTCAACTTTCGTCAAATTAGCCGTTGGAGTTTTTGGGAAAAACAAAAAGAGCCGTTGGACCCTAAACCTATATAAAGAAACTCATATCTATCACCCCAATTGCACCAAACACTTTCCTCTCTTCAGTTTTAATTTTCATAACAAAAAACATGGATATTGCTTTTGCCGAAGAAGAAGATTGTGCTATTTATAGAGCGTGGGTTGTGGTAACTACTCATGATCGTGTTCACAAGCTCCACAAATCGGAATCCGAAGAGCAGATATGGAACCGTATCTTAATGGTATTTGAGGCCTTAGATGGTAATCGAATTCGAAGATCATCCAATGACATTAAGATGAGAAATAATGCGCTAGATAAGGAGATTGACAAACTTGAAGATGAGGAACGGTTTGTTAGGAACGCTTTTCCTTGGTGGACGTATGAAAAACGAGTAAGTATCTCTGTAACTCCAATTCACATTAACAAAAGTTAGTACTAACTTGTTACTCATTCGTAATTTCAGAGAAATCTTGCGGATCGCCGGTATGTGGACCTCTACGGGAAACAATTTGAACATGAAGGATGCTACAAAATCAAGAGGGACAATTTCTATGGTCACTGGAAGTTATGATCTGTTTTAATACTTTTATGGTCAATTAGGAGTATGGATTTAGGTGCTTTTGACGAAATTGTAAGGTTAAGGCCGTTTGAACTTTATGTAATGGATGTAATCGGAGTATTATTAATATAAAAACTAGCCGATTATACGAAATCGGTAGATTATTTTGTTAAACAACCTACCGATTGTAATATTCGGTTATTTTATGAGTCAACTTTCTTTCCGATTATGGTGTTGTTTGGTTCCAGGAAACAGTTTTTTTTGAACTTGTAATATTCGGAGGATAATGTTTTTGTAAAGTTCCGAATGTACGATGGCCCAAAAATCAGAATTTGGAAAAACTTATACTTTTCAAATTTTGTCTTTGAAAGTTACCAAAACTTCCGAATATGGGATGTCTAACCTTCAATATGGGCCCTTGGAACCACCTGGAGCCATGGGGTGGTTTGTTTTGAACTTGTGATATTCGGAGGATAGGTTTTTTATAAAGTTCCGAATGTACGATGGCCCAAAAATCAGAATTTGGAAAAACTTATACTTTTCAAATTTTGTCTTTGAAATAATCGGACGTTAAATTAGTTACCAAAACTTCCGAATATGGGATGTCTAACCTTCAATATTGGCCCTTGGAACCACCTGGAGCCATGGCGTGGTTTGTTTTGAACTTGTGATATTCGGAGGATAGGTTTTTTATAAAGTTCCGAATGTACGATGGCCCAAAAATCAGAATTTGGAAAAACTTATACTTTTCAAATTTTGTCTTTGAAATAATCGGACGTTAAATTAGTTACCAAAACTTCCGAATATGGGATGTCTAACCTTCAATATGGCCCTTGGAACCACCTGGAGCCATGGCGTGGTTTGTTTTGAACTTGTGATATTCGGAGGATAGGTTTTTTATAAAGTTCCGAATGTACGATGGCCCAAAAATCAGAATTTGGAAAAACTTATACTTTTCAAATTTTGTCTTTGAAATAATCGGACGTTAAATTAGTTACCAAAACTTCCGAATATGGGATGTCTAACCTTCAATATTGGCCCTTGGAACCACCTGGAGCCATGGCGTGGTTTGTTTTGAACTTGTGATATTCGGAGGATAGGTTTTTTATAAAGTTCCGAATGTACGATGGCCCAAAAATCAGAATTTGGAAAAACTTATACTTTTCAAATTTTGTCTTTGAAATAATCGGAAGTTAAATTAGTTACCAAAACTTCCGAATATGGGATGTCTAACCTTCAATATGGGCCCTTGGAACCACCTGGAGCCATGGCGTGGTTTGTTTTGAACTTGTGATATTCGGAGGATAGGTTTTTTATAAAGTTCCGAATGTACGATGGCCCAAAAATCAGAATTTGGAAAAACTTATACTTTTCAAATTTTGTCTTTGAAATAATCGGACGTTAAATTAGTTACCAAAACTTCCGAATATGGGATGTCTAACCTTCAATATGGCCCTTGGAACCACCTGGAGCCATGGCGTGGTTTGTTTTGAACTTGTGATATTCGGAGGATAGGTTTTTTATAAAGTTCCGAATGTACGATGGCCCAAAAATCAGAATTTGGAAAAACTTATACTTTTCAAATTTTGTCTTTGAAATAATCGGACGTTAAATTAGTTACCAAAACTTCCGAATATGGGATGTCTAACCTTCAATATGGGCCCTTGGAACCACCTGGAGCCATGGCGTGGTTTGTTTTGAACTTGTGATATTCGGAGGATAGGTTTTTTATAAAGTTCCGAATGTACGATGGCCCAAAAATCAGAATTTGGAAAAACTTATACTTTTCAAATTTTGTCTTTGAAATAATCGGACGTTAAATTAGTTACCAAAACTTCCGAATATGGGATGTCTAACCTTCAATATGGCCCTTGGAACCACCTGGAGCCATGGCGTGGTTTGTTTTGAACTTGTGATATTCGGAGGATAGGTTTTTTATAAAGTTCCGAATGTACGATGGCCCAAAAATCAGAATTTGGAAAAACTTATACTTTTCAAATTTTGTCTTTGAAATAATCGGACGTTAAATTAGTTACCAAAACTTCCGAATATGGGATGTCTAACCTTCAATATGGCCCTTGGAACCACCTGGAGCCATGGCGTGGTTTGTTTTGAACTTGTGATATTCGGAGGATAGGTTTTTTATAAAGTTCCGAATGTACGATGGCCCAAAAATCAGAATTTGGAAAAACTTATACTTTTCAAATTTTGTCTTTGAAATAATCGGAAGTTAAATTAGTTACCAAAACTTCCGAATATGGGATGTCTAACCTTCAATATGGCCCTTGGAACCACCTGGAGCCATGGCGTGGTTTGTTTTGAACTTGTGATATTCGGAGGATAGGTTTTTTATAAAGTTCCGAATGTACGATGGCCCAAAAATCAGAATTTGGAAAAACTTATACTTTTCAAATTTTGTCTTTGAAATAATCGGACGTTAAATTAGTTACCAAAACTTCCGAATATGGGATGTCTAACCTTCAATATTGGCCCTTGGAACCACCTGGAGCCATGGCGTGGTTTGTTTTGAACTTGTGATATTCGGAGGATAGGTTTTTTATAAAGTTCCGAATGTACGATGGCCCAAAAATCAGAATTTGGAAAAACTTATACTTTTCAAATTTTGTCTTTGAAATAATCGGACGTTAAATTATTTTCCAAAACTTCCGAATATGGGATGTCTAACCTTCAATATTGGCCCTTGGAACCACCTGGAGCCATGGCGTGGTTTGTTTTGAACTTGTGATATTCGGAGGATAGGTTTTTTATAAAGTTCCGAATGTACGATGGCCCAAAAATCAGAATTTGGAAAAACTTATACTTTTCAAATTTTGTCTTTGAAATAATCGGAAGTTAAATTAGTTACCAAAACTTCTGAATTTGGGTTGTCTAACCTTCAATATGGGCCATTGGAACCACCTGGAGCCATGGCGTGGTTTGTTTTGAACTTGTGATATTCGGAGGATAGGTTTTTTATAAAGTTCCGAATGTACGATGGCCCAAAAATCAGAATTTGGAAAAACTTATACTTTTCAAATTTTGTCTTTGAAATAATCGGACGTTAAATTAGTTACCAAAACTTCCGAATATGGGATGTCTAACCTTCAATATTGGCCCTTGGAACCACCTGGAGCCATGGCGTGGTTTGTTTTGAACTTGTGATATTCGGAGGATAGGTTTTTTATAAAGTTCCGAATGTACGATGGCCCAAAAATCAGAATTTGGAAAAACTTGTACTTTTCAAATTTTGTCTTTGAAATAATCGGAAGTTAAATTAGTTACCAAAACTTACGAATTTGGGCTGTCTAACCTTCAATATGGGCCCTTGGAACCACCTGGAGCCATGGCGTGGTTTGTTTTGAACTTGTGATATTCGGAGGATAGGTTTTTTATAAAGTTCCGAATGTACGATGGCCCAAAAATCAGAATTTGGAAAAACTTATACTTTTCAAATTTTGTCTTTGAAATAATCGGACGTTAAATTAGTTACCAAAACTTCCGAATATGGGATATCTAACCTTCAATATTGGCCCTTGGAACCACCTGGAGCCATGGCGTGGTTTGTTTTGAACTTGTGATATTCGGAGGATAGGTTTTTTATAAAGTTCCGAATGTACGATGGCCCAAAAATCAGAATTTGGAAAAACTTATACTTTTCAAATTTTGTCTTTGAAATAATCGGAAGTTAAATTAGTTACCAAAACTTCCGAATATGGGATGTCTAACCTTCAATATGGGCCCTTGGAACCACCTGGAGCCGTGGTGTGGTTTGTTTTGAACTTGTGATATTCGGAGGATAGGTTTTTTATAAAGTTCCGAATGTACGATGGCCCAAAAATCAGAATTTGGAAAAACTTATACTTTTCAAATTTTGTCTTTGAAATAATCGGACGTTAAATTAGTTACCAAAACTTTCGAATATGGGATGTCTAACCTTCAATATTGGCCCTTGGAACCACCTGGAGCCATGGCGTGGTTTGTTTTGAACTTGTGATATTCGGAGGATAGGTTTTTTATAAAGTTCTGAATGTACGATGGCCCAAAAATCAGAATTTGGAAAAACTTATACTTTTCAAATTTTGTCTTTGAAATAATCGGAAGTTAAATTAGTTACCAAAACTTCCGAATATGGGATGTCTAACCTTCAATATGGGCCCTTGGAACCACCTGGAGCCATGGCGTGGTTTGTTTTGAACTTGTGATATTCGGAGGATAGGTTTTTTTATAAAGTATCGGTCTCAGGATACATTCTCTCCACGAACGCCGATATGGCCACACGATCATGTTCCAACAATGAATTCTCGGCGGCATTAGCTAACCCCGAGTTGGAAACAATTGTCTTGAACCTTTCACATTCACCGGATAAAGGCCACGCAAGCATTTTTGTTGGTGTGGCGGTAGGTTTGAGTAGACGGACCGCATCTTGATGATCCTATTAATACAAGTATTACGATATAACACATAGACAATACATTAATAAAAAATAGTAATTTTATTACCTCGGTTTCATATATTTCTCTGGCCCATGAGTCTTTGTATCCAAATAGCAATTTTCCTCCATCCGCTGGTAGTCCAAGGATTGTGCCTGCTGGAATACCCTTCTTCTTCAAGTGCTGAGGGACAAGATGTGATGCTTTCTTAACAATATCCTTCCTTACAACATCTTTTCCTTTTTTGGCTTTTTGGGTACCACTTGGTTGTCCTTCTTCTTCTACTCTTGCCACTGGATCAACTGGTTCAACACTTGGTCCTGCACTTTGTTGAGCGTCTTGTTCAACACTTGGTCGCACCCCTTGTTCACTGCCTTGGTGTTCAACAGTTGGTTGCACTCCTTGTTGACTGCTTTGTTCTTGTTCCCTTTGTTGAGCACCTGAATTATCTTTGGCACTCCTTTCCCTCCTAGCACTAGCTGTCACTTTCTTCCTCCCTTCTCGACTTTGTCTAAACAACAAAGAAAGGAATAATATTTACAAACTATACAATCGGAAGACAAAGTATGGAAATATAACCCGAATGTACACATTCGGACGTAAGAAGACACATATTGTTCCCGAATACAAAACAATCGGAAGCTAACTAAACATATTTGCAACCGAATATACATCAATTGGAGTTCAGAAGCTGTAAATTTTTCATCCTACACAATCGGAAGAAAAAGTGCACCTCTATAACCCGAATGTACAAATTCGGAAGTAAGAAGACACATATTTTTTCCGAATGAAAAACAATCGGAATATAACTAAACACGTTTACAACCGAATATTCATCAACTGGAGTTCAGAAACTCTAAAATTTTATCCTACACAATCGGAGGTATAAAATATTATATTGTCTTCCGAATAAATACTGGCCCCAAAATGGGATTTTTCCTATATCATAAATTTTGAGATTTTTTCAATATATACATTTGGTAGTGAGTGTTCTTCCGAATACTTTGTGTCTACTTAAAAAATATTCGGTAGCCAAAAAATTCATTAAACTACCGATTATTAGCAGTTTGTATCCAGGAAGATATGGCCACCAATATTCGGCAGATAATCATCAAATCTTTCTCCCGAATACTGTCGATGTTCTTGAAAAATGAAGAACACGACTACATTCGGAAGTAAATGAGCATGCATATCGTCCGAATCTGGATAAATAACCGAAAACCCTAGAAATTTTTTTCTCGATTCGACGAATTAAAGTGAAATAAACCCCAAAAATGATAGATTCTTACCTAATTGGGGCCATTTGAAGTTGACGAAGTGTTTGAGTCTCGGAATCGCCACCACCGACTACATTGCCAGGTACTTGTTTTTCGCGTTCTTCTTCATTTGCAGCAAGAATTTCTTTATTTCTTGCTAAAATTCCAATGTTTGGATCGATACCCCGAGCAACATTTTTGGTTCTAGGTCTGTGGGTTTCATTTCTCTTATCCATTGTTTTATAATCGAATCTATGATGTTTTGATTTTACGATTCGCGGCGATGTTTCGGTTGAAAGAGGAAAATTTTTTTTTCTTCCACAATCGGAAGATAATATGAAACTGGAAGAAGAAGAGTTGAAATGAGTAGAATTGTTTTTGATTTGGTTTTTATACAGTTTTACCAGAAGGGAATTTATGTAACTTCAATATCATATAGGGTACCCCTTAACTAGAGTCTTTGGCTGGGTATAAATTGATGGCCCCTAAATCCTTTTGAGTGGCCCCTAAAAACGCCAGGCTAAAGATAGCTTCACAAGTTGGATTAACTAATCCTATCATCACATCTTTCTTTCCTATTCTAACATGCGCTTAGTTTTCTATGACCTAGGCTGCATGTTGTTCGGCTCGGTTCGGTTTGATTCTGACTCAACCAAAAACGTTGAGTTCGGTTTTAGCGATTCGGAATACGACCTTTTATTGTATTTGTTTCATGTTTATGATGTATTTATTTTTCTTGAAAATCATCGTGTAAATGTTTCTTAATGGAATGAAATACTAATGGTTGATTATCGAGAAACAAAAAAAAAGATGATGTTACTGTTAGTCGGTCCGGTATATAATTGTCCAGTCGTGGCAAACCGATAAAAAAAATTGAACTTTCAAGCTTGTTATGGAAGAAAAATTGCACATAGTGAAGAAAGATAAAACTCATGTTGAATATCTTTAGCCTATAGGTTTATAACCCCTTTTGTTAATTTTTGTGGTGTTGAATAGGTATTGGTCTTCCCATGTGCAAGTCCGACTCATTAGACCTTTTCTTTAGAAGTGCCTATGCAGGATTGGTTAGCTGGTGCCTCTTCATTTGTTGGTTACCTTGAAATGTCTGTTGAAACTTAGTTCAAGTTTGAGCTAGTTGGGAGTATCTTTTCCAGTAAAAAAGCAAAATCTGGTGAAACGAGCATTTTAAGCCATTTAAACCATCTAAACAATGTGGATCGGGCGACCCATAGCTGGGACATATCCTTTTGGGAGCTTTGTTGGTAAGATTGGCTATGACAGCTAATTCAATCAAATGAAAGAATTCGGGAGCAGATATTCAAGAAGTATAGCTCAAATGAGCTAAAATCTTTAAATGAGGGACCAAACCTCTATGGATTGCAGGCATGAAAGAGTCATCTCATTCTTTGCAATCCAATCTTTTATAAATAGGAAACTAAACTAAGAAACGAAAAAAAAGTTAGCAACGAGGATTATATTGCATGGCACAGACACAAGTTATTTGTTTTTTCTAAATTATTTTAGAGGCAAGAAAATGCCAATCTCTTGTATCATATTAAAGTTCTCCATTAGTATATTCGTTAAAGAATATAAATCAAGGTGAATGGGTAGAATAAGAAAAGTGGAAATCTGAAGTCGACAAGATTATGAGAATAAAAGAAAGAGTTACAAGATGAAAAAGCGGGGGTAGCAAAATACACCACCAAATTTTTTTTAGGATACCTGTATGGACAAACTTAAATATAATTTTGAGAGTTCAACTTAATGAATCTCAGTCTAAGAAGAATATTCAGAGTTATATCTCTTTTTCTCACGATCAGAAAGTTTATAGAGGCAAGTCTGTGAACCTGATTTGCGGGTAAGAGTACTTGGTGATTCCAAAAATCAATTTCCAAGTATCAATCAAGTCGTATCCAACAAACAAGGATGGATGTATCTACTTTGATTGATTAACGCACAACTTGTGATATTTCAATTATAAAGATAAACAATATAATGCGGAAAAAAAAAACACAGACACCAGAAGTTTCATTAACGAGGAAACCGCAAATGCAGAAAAACTCCGGGACCTAGTCCAGATTGAACACCAAATTGTATTAAGCCGCTACTGACACTAGACTACTACCAATTAACCTCAGACTGGAATGTAGTTGAGTCCTAACCAAGTATCACACTGATTAAGGTACAGTCGCACTCCTTACGCCTCTTGAATCCCAACAGGACTCTGTGCAAATGATTCCCTTAGATTACGTCCTTTACAGCCTAAGAGTTGCTTCAACTCAATTGAAGACTTTAAAACCAATCTTCCTCCCACATATAAGCTTATATGTTTGATTTCATTTTTGATAGTAGATCAAGGTGATGGAAATCGATAGCAATGGACAAAGTCTAGCTAACTCACAATCCGGACTTATGCAACCCGAAGTGCAACCTAAATTATTATTTACCTCACAAGTATTAAATATGTGGAATCAACAAATTATGAGACGAAGAGAACTTTGATGATTTCTATATATCTTATTCAAGTGAGCAGCTCAACAATCGAACAAGATCAGGATACTCGAGCTATCAGATAAACAATATATAGACCTGGCTTCATGAATCCCAATGAATTCTTTGTAGTCGCTAAACCCTTGAAGGGTTTTAGGAAGAGAACGAATCTAGCATACAACTAGGACACACCAAGAAAGGTAGTGTCGGGATTCCAAGATCCCAGTTGTTTGAGGTTCCCCTTTTATAGACATTGAAAGCATAGGTTGGTTTAGGTTTAAGCTAAGATAACTTTGGAACCAAGCGAACAATATCCACCGTTAGATGAATCTTTGAATTTGATTAACATAATCAAGATATACACTCTGGTTAGGATGAACCGTAATTGAACCGTGTACAAGGACCACGCTCATGAATGGTTAGCCGAAGCTATCCAACTGAACTATAATATTGAGCATTTTCATAAACACTTAAGACTTAACCCGAAACACAATCATGTGACCAAATATGTGTATGGTGTTTTTAGAGATTACTCAAATTCTAATTTTCTCAAAACAAAATAATTTTATGTGCATATGAATTTTAATCGACATAGTAAGTATGCGTACAAGGTACAAATACTTTGCCTGTTCGTGAACAATTATGCCATGGTACGTGTACCGGTATGTAAACCTTAAGACATAACCTAGTTCCGGAGTTCACAAAAAATTTTCGGTATGCGTACTGGTATGGATACCATCTAAACATAACCGAGTTCCAAAGTTCATAGAACTTTTGTGGTATGTGTACTGGTATGGATACAAAACACAAACACGTTCCAGAGTCCACCGAACTTTTCTGGTACGTGTATCGGTATGGATACCAAACCGGTTCTTTAACCAACAGTTCTTTTCTAGTACGCGTATTGGTTTGCGTACCGATCCGGATTCATGAGTTCACAGACTTTTAAAGGTGTGCATACTAATATGCTATACATACCAAAAATATGTTTGTCGACATATAGCTACTCTGTTACGTGTACCGAGTACATGTATTACGGCTTTAGACTTATAACAATTTTCCCAATTTATAAGACTGGTATGTTCATTGTCTTGTATCGGAATTTATAATAGTTCTATATTTCTCTCTAAATCGATTTGAAACATTCCCTAATACCATCAATGACACATATTGTTTTTCCAAGCTATTTTCGAATGATAATTCTTGAATCATAATTTTGATTGTGAACAATAAATTTTCCTTAACCGAAATTCATCAAGTATGAACAAATGTTCATTAAGCTTAGTTAGATTTGGGGAATAATTACAAGATGAATCTTGATCAACTGAATGCTCTCGATCAAGCAAAATGACTCGTAGTATGGCTGCTTAGCGGCTAACTTTTTTCATTCCCTAGTTTTGTTTCCTATTTTAAAAAGATTGGATTGCAAAGAACGAGAGGACTCTTTCATGACTCGTTATGCTTACAATAGTTTAATTAGTTATGCGACATCGTCTCATAGATAGAAAGACGAATATAACTTGAGAAATAGGTGGTTCAGTCTTCACTTACCTTTTGATGAAAAAGTTCTCCAAAAGCTTCAGTTGATCTTCGCCTTCAAACGGTAGAACGCAATGATGACTGTTGTGATGTCCGCTTCTAAACTACACTTATATCCTAATCCGAGACTTAACTAATTGTAGACTAGAAGTCAAGATATAGTTTTGATAACTAAATTTGACAACAAGCTTGAGATAACAACACTTGTGAGTTCGACCGAGAAATACTCTAACACAAGACGAAGAACTAGACAAATGCGTATTAGTCTTGGTGAAGAAAATACATCTTATTTCTATCGATCTGCAAGTATGAGAAAATATCAAATATAATTTTAGTTTTAAAAAAGAAAGAAGGTTACTACCAGTAAAAGAATATTTCAAAAATCATATTACTAATTTCTTTATAAAATATTTTAGATAAGACTTTGATTCGAGAACGAATTTGGAATCAAGATGGTTCAATAAAATGTCGAAAGAGAAAAGTAATGCAACGGTACAACACTTTACAGAAGAAGGGATTTGCATGCAATTGAAGATCTTAGGAAAAAACAATCACCGGAAACCGATGGTTTTCCAATAATATCCTTCAAGAAATGTTGGGGATTCATCAAGGATGATTTTATTAAATTCTTTGAAGAATTCTTCTATCACCATACATTTTACGAAGAACTGAACAAAATTTAATAACTTTAATTCCAAATAAGGAGAAAACCAAAACCATTAAGGAATACATGCCAATCTGTCTCACTACAGATTTTCAATGAAATAATTGACCTTTCACCTCAAGGAAAAGATCATAGGCTTGTTATGAAACTTGATATCGAAAAAGCTAGCATAATTGGAGATACCTTGATTCAGTTAAGGCAACAACAAATTTCAATCGGAAATGGAGAAGTAGGATTTTTCATATAATTTAGTTAGTCTTTTTCTCAATTATGATTACCGGTTTGCCTTTCGCTAATATTCAATCTTCCGAAAATGCTAAACAAGACGATCCATTGTCATCATTTCTTTTTCTAATTGCAGTGGAATGACTGACTCTCTAAATTCTTGTTGATGGTTGAAGAAAAAGGAATGATCAAAAGTTTTGAATGTAACTTTCAGGATACAGACGGCCACTTGCAATTAATAGATGACACAATTGTTTAAAATTTCCTTTCGCATGTAAAGTAATCTGATACAGTAAAGTTCCAATTAGAATTTGTTTTATTGTGTGGCAACGCATATTGAATCGTCTAGCCACAAAAGACAACTTGATAAGAAGAGGTATAAACTACTTTTTTCCTTTGGTGTGTGCTTTAAAAAAAATAGAAAATGCAGATCATTTGATGTTGTATCGAAGGTTACATTCAGAGTTTATGATATGATATTACAAAATACAAGCCAGGCATGGGTACGTACAAGGAACATTTCGACCTTACTGTTTGAATGAAATATAAAGAAGGAACATTTATTTGGAAATATTTAATACGAGGGAGGATCCACTCACACTCTAATTTTTACACTGTCTTACGCTTTCAGTGCCAATTTTCCTCATAAAATCAAAACGGTGAGCGATTTCAAGCTAATATTTTGGGATATGTTCATCTTACAAAGCTCTACATTCCTACAAAAATGAGCATATTCCGAAATGTATAACACCATCATCTAATGCATAACATCATTTGTTTAAACTAAGGAATTTTATACGATTGAAACTAAAATTGGTTGGTATTTCGAAATGCACTCATTTTTGGTAAGGAATCTAGATCTTTATAAGAGGAATATATGTCCAAAATATTGGCCTTAATACATTATATTTTAGGGTTTATAGAAAAAATGGTGTAAAAAGAATGAGATAGTATGAAAATAACAGTGTGAGTTGATCCTGCTGGGAAAATTTATCAAGGGCGGAATAATAAAATTATCAAAACAAAAAAAGTACAAAGAAGGAAAAGTTAGTTTTGAAGATTAAAGGTGTTCAACCCGTAAATTAACCATTCACTTAAACTATGGATTCATGGGCATTAAATTGGGATGAAAATATTAACTTGAAAACCATTCTATTTTATATTATTTTTTCCATTGTATTGTTTTTACTCTACAATGATATGGTTGAGATCTCCACTGCCTTCCTTGTAGTCTTTTTTTTTTTAATAAAATTTCACTCAAACAAAACTGGTTAGATTGTGGTATACCCAATGATAGGTATTGTAAACGCCTTGATATTTATCTATTATTTATGCTTTTTTTGCAAAATTTTTTGTAAATTATGTATCTTATGTTTACTTTTGAGTTATTAGGTGCAATGGAGTCATTATGAACAAAAGAAGGAGAAAACGTCTGTTTGGAGCGTAAAAGCAAAATGGTCAATTCACAGGAGAGTGATACTTGGAGCGGGCTAGGTTGCGCAAGAAGGAGGTGAAGAATGATCTGTCAGTTTCCCATAACTGACAGTTGCGCAAGAAAGAGAATAGGCTTGTCAGTTCTGCAAAACTGACAGGCCACATACTGATTGTGGCATTCCTCATCAAAGTGGCAGGTGCCAATATCAATCCCAATATGTTAACCACACATCAGGCCGAGAAAAATCCATTTCCTTGTCCATTTCTTTGTTACTTTCTTTGATGTTCTTCATGGGAGTGAGGAGATTGAGAGATTTAGTCACAGATGTGAAATTAAGAAGGAATCACAGATGGAATTTGAGTCTGGAAGTAGTTGGGTGGCGAAACTAGGGTTTTGGTGATGAAGAAATTATGTATGAGAAAATGGGTTATCTTGAAGTTTGAAACCAGGAATTAGGGTTTGGTGATGTTTGAAGTTGGCAGCTGTAGATGAACTGAGATGAAAACAGTGGAAGATTGGGTTTTGTTTGCATCGAGAATAAGGGGAGTAGCTGTTGTTGATAGGTGAGATCGAGAGAGGTCTGAGATTGAGCTGGAACTGCAGATGGAGATGGATGTTGGTGTTTGAACCCAGGTGAAAGAAAGGTTTTGTGGTGGTCTTAAGAGGTTCAAGAAGCTACAGAAAGTGGAGGAACTCAATGAGAAATTAGGGATGCAGATGGATTTGTTGTGTACCAGGTGGTTGAAATTCATGGGTTTGATAAGCTTGGAGAGATGGTGCAGTTAATGGAAGGAAATGGAGTACATATTGTTGCTTCTGGTGATAACAGGATTGTGGTGCTTCTTATTGTTCAGTTCAGTGGAGAAAAGAGAATTGAAAGAGAAGTGTTGCTGCTGTACCAAGTCAAGGAAGAAATGAAGAAAAGAGCTGATAACATTGATTCTGATAAGGAATGGAAGAAATCCATACAGAGTTTGAAATGAATGTCTTACAGGCGAGAACGGCTCTGATGCTGAAATTGAATTTGCAAGAAGGAAGCAGATTGCAGGTGGAGTTATAGTTGGATGGCTTTGGTGCTGCAATGGCTAGGCGAAGAGGATGCAAGCAGTGATGGTGTGAACCTCAAGTGGATTTTCCAGGGAGTTACCGGTTAGATGATGGTGATCAAGATGTTCATGAGTTCGAGAGAGGAATTCGAGTCAAGGAGAAGAACAAGAAGTTGTTGTCGTTAGTTACAGAGAATATGAAGCTCAGGTGGCTGTTGTCTTAATTGTGCACATGGGGTTTACAGATTGAGACTGTGGTTGCAGCAAGGAATGCAGTTGAGATGAAGGCTGGAATTGAAGACGGTAGCTCTACAGTGATTGCAAGGGATTTACAAGCATAGTTCCAGAAACTGGTGGTGTTTGTGTATGCAAGTATATGCAAATGGGGTTGTGCAGGCATGAAGTGAAGCTGGTGTTGGTGTGAAGTTGAGAAGGAGATTATGAAGTTGCTGCTATTGAAGTGACAAGGAGTTATAGGCCCGCGCAGATGCAGTCAGGGACAGTGCTTCTGGAGAACGGCTAGTGGTGCTAGTTGATAATGGTCTTGGTGGTAGTGTCAGTAATGAATATGAATGAATTTGAATGCTGGGAGTGCAGGGAAAGCTGAAATGGAGTGATGCAGATGTATGCCAATGGGACCGTAGCTGAGATTGCGAAGCAATGATGTAGATGTTGTGAAGATTGCAGGATTGAGAAGTTGTGCGAAAAGTGAGCAGAATTGGTGCACTGGTGGTACTAGTTGTGGTTGCCGGATTTCAGAATGGAAAGTGGGAATTGCAAAGTTTCACTGAATCATGAAGGGGGTTCGAGTCGAGTGCAAGAGTCGACGGCCGAATATATGAACTACGGGTCACACTTTTGGGTACGTTTCCGCAAGGAATAAGGAATTGAGTTAGATGATTCTAGTGAATGTTTGAACTGCAAAGGAGTAGAGTTGAGCTGCTGCTGGGAGTATGCACTTGCTGGTGACAGTTTCCGATGACAAAGGCGGCCAGAGACAGTTTCCCGGTGCCGGATTCCGACGATAGTGATCGGATTATGGTGATGACGTCATCAATTCAGCGACTCGATTTTGGACCCAGAATTTCCAGAAGAGATGTTTTAACACTTGGGCTTGGTGGACCAATTGGAGATGGGTTTTAAGAAGACTTGACCTACTTTTGGAAAGAGTATCCTTTTGGAATTAGAGAAGCATATAATTAGAAAAAGTCTTTCTCTAAACCGATATATCTCCGATAGGGAGGCTTCTACTTGTTTTCTAAGGTTTCACATGATAGTTCTTCTTTGCTTTCTATGATGATTTCCAAAAACACAAGTACTAAGTTTTATTATTGGTTAAAGATGTAGTTGGATTTTGTAACCAAGTTATTGATTTTATGAATTAGTTTTCTCTCAATATTATCGTTTGATTTCTACTACGTATAATAATTGCATGATTGATGTATTGCAATGTGGCTGAATGTTTGTTTAGTTAAGTCTAGAATTGAACGAACTCACATCCATATCTATATCTAATTTAGGGTTCATCATCGAGCGATAACCTTGAATATGAGTAGCATGATATGATTACGGTTTGTAGTGATACACTCTTGTGATCATATGTAGAAATTGACCTTTGTCCGAATTGTCATGTGCAATGTATGACAATTGCATTGATTAGCCTATTTCTTAAACTTAATGCTCCTAGGAATTGAACTTAATTAGCGCAAGGCGTTAGGTTATTCTTTAGGTAGAATTCACACTCGCAGCTCTAATGTGTTTGTTGATGAACTTAGGAAATTGGCGGAGTATTCTTGCAATAAGGTATTCTAGGGCTTTTGATGATAGCGAGATTAAATACAAATTCTAATCATACACTCAATATTTGTTGACAATTGAAGATGAAACCTTTATCCAATATTTTCACATCATTGCTTTGCGTGATTTTATTTCTTTGCTTTGCTTTTATTTTAGTATACTTTTATAAAAATCAAAAAATCCCCCCTTGTTACTTATAAGAAACCATAACATATTGACAACCCAAGACCTCTCGGTGGGAACGATCCTTTCTTGCCCTTGCTATATTTTATATTTTGAGTAGTGAGAAAGTAATTTATTTTTGTCGCATACGACAGCGATCACCCAGATTACTTGGGGTATATAAATTTTGTTCTCAATAATAATAGTGGATGAAAAAGCGAGGGTCTAACAACCACACCCAATATTTCGTTTAGGCAATTTGTATGGACTAACTCCAATATATTTCCAAGAGAATCAACTATACAGTCAGACTCAATCAAGGAAAATACATCAAAGAGTTATATCTAAATTTCTCAAATCAATCTGCAATCGAACATATAGAAATCTGTGAGCCGAATTAATATGAGAAATAACTTGGATGGTACCAAAGACCAATATCCAAGCGTCAAACAATTTTAATCTACAACCAAAGGTTGGATTCACCAATTGATTGAACTACGCACAACCTGTGATATTTCAATCATATAAAAATATAATGCGAAAGTGAAATAACACAGACACCAGAAATTTTGTTACTACAAGTTAACTTCGGACTGGAATGTAGTTGAGCCCTAACCAATCTCACACTGATTAAGGTACAATCGCGTTCCTTACGCCTCTTGAACCACGCCGGATTCTGCGCACTTGGTTCCTTAGCTGATCTCACCTACAACTATGAGTTGCTACGACCCAAAGTTGAAGACTTGATAAACAAATCTGTCTCACACAGAAAAGTCTATTGAATAGATAAATCTGTCTCCCACAGAAATACCTACGAGTTTTTGTTCCGTCTTTTGATGAATCAAGGTGGACATGAACCAATTGATACACCAGACTTATATTCCCGAAGAACAACACTTCACAATAATTTTAAGCGTATGGTAGCGAAACAAGATATTGTGGAATCACAAACGATGAGACGAAGGTGTTTGTGACTACTTTTTATCTTACCCATCGGAGATTAAATCTCGAGCTAATTTTAGAGAAAATAGTACTCAAAACGATAGAACAAAGTAAGATCAGAACACGCAACTACAGAGAAAATAGTTGGGTCTGGCTTCAGAATCCCAATAAAGTATTTCAGTCGTTAAGCTATAATGGTTTTAGGAAAAACCTAGGTTAAAGAAGAATCGACTCTAGTCGCAACTAGTATCACACAAGAGGTGTGGGGATTAGATTTCCCAGTTGGTAGAGTTCTCCCTTATATAGTCTTCAAATCAGGGATTGCAATCAATGCTACCTTCGTAGCAATTTATTCAATATTCACCGTTAGGAGAAAACCTGATTAGTGTCAAGCTAATATATTTCAACCGTTAGATCGAACTTAATTTGTTATACACAAATGAAATGTGACTTCATTTAGATATGATTAACCGTACATAAACGTGTACACATGGTTGGCTCAATAATAGTTAACCGAAATTAGGCATATGAACACTTTCGTATCAACCTTGTTCATCTTAATCACAACTAGTTCAAATGACTCAAATGGAACTAGTTCTAGAGTTTTTCAATTGTTTATATTCGCATAGAAGTATACAAGACATAATTGAAGCAAAATCGATTTTGATTCACTCGAATCAATTCATGAACATTATACCCATGGTTTATAAAATATTTGATTCCTTATTATATAAATGTATTTGTTCATGAACAAACCCATTTTAGAAGTTAACCCACTCAAGTATGCAAACGGGTACTCATACCCAAGTAGCCGGACTTGGTCTGGGTTCTCCAGTATGCGAACGGGTACGCATACTGTCGTACATGACCAAACTCAGTTGAATTCACGGATTTGAACTTTTAAGCCGGTACGCATACATGTATGCATACTAAGTTCCCAGACTTCAACTATCAAACCAGTACGCATGCGGATATGCATACTATGGTTCCCGGACTTGGAATAACTTGCAATAGTTAGCATACAAGTACGCATACTGTACTATATCCAATCAATGTTTAATCGGTCTAAACTCCATGTTAATCATTGAAACATTCTTAGAAGGCGGGAATAGTTGTCTCACACAAACTATTAACTTCAAAGCAATTTTCAAGTGATCAACAGACCAATACGAAACATTCCGAGTCTACATCAAATGACTGTCTCACACAAATCATGTAAGATGTTACCGGGCCATTTTCACATGATCGTATTTTGACTTTCGTCAAGAATAAAGATGAACTTGGTTAAAGCGAAAGCTTACCAACACATATTTCGAGAAATATGTAAGCAAGTTAAACTCAGCTCGAAATATCAAATGTGTATAAAGTAAAGTCTATATATCTATAAGACTTTTGTCTCAATAGGAGATAAAATAGGAATAGATTTCTGAGTGATAGATGAGTTCAAGTCTCCACACACCTTTTGTTGATGAAGTTCCACAAGCTCCCCTTAGTAGTTCTTCGTCTTCAATCGATGGACGCCGTGAAATCTAAAGCTCAACTACACATTCTATCCTAATCCGAGACATAGCTATAAGTAGACTCGAAATCAAGACTTATAGTTTTGGTAACTAAACTTGACAAACAAGCTTGAGATAACAACGCTTGCGAGTTCGACCGAGCAGTGCTCTAACAGTAGGCTAAAAGGTGTCAAATGTGTATAAAGTTACCTAATTACTCTTTCTTTAATAATAATAACCAAAAACTACTCCATTTTTTGTTTTAGATCGAAACCTTATTCTTTTCCTTCTCCTTCATCATCAATCTAAATATCAATTATTTTCTCCTTCTATATTTTCATCGTTTTCAAATGAAAAAATATTTGTCGGTTATAATTTTTTTTATTGTCGATTATTTCTTTCAAACTGTATCTATTACTTTGTTTTGTTGTTTGAATGTTATATTAGGTCGAAAAAATTGAAATTGTTGAATTGCAATTATACGGTCGTCATGGTATCTCTTCGTCAAGCATGACGAATTTCGTATTTATTTTCAGTCGTCAAGGTTATATGATGAATAGAGTGACGACTTTTCAAAGAGTTTTATTTCTGAAAGTAACATTCACATGGTCATCATGGTCTTCATCCCTAAACCTTGACGACCAGTGATGTAGTTTAATAGTCATCAGGTTTTGAAAAGCTAAACCTTGACGATTAATAACTCATAGAAAACAAGATTTCGTGTGCCTAATTTTGTTGCTGGTCGTCATGGTTTTGTAAAAGCAAGATGATGACTAATAGACAGTTGTCAGTGTGATGCATTTTCGACCATGATGACTGTAAATACGAAAAACCAATGTTTGGCCGGCATGTTTTGTTTCAGTCGAGCATGCCGGCAAAATTTGGTCGACGTGCTTTGTTTTACCCGAGCATGACGACTTTTTATGGATTGAATTCAGAAAGTGTTTAGTCGACGTGCTTTTTTTCAGTCGAGCATGCCGACTTTTCATAGACTGAATTCTAAAAATCTGAATTCCTACAATCATTTGACGAATTAAACCAACAAAACCACGTTCGATTTCATCTTGATAAGTGTTTCACTAGAGTGATTCATTTTGGTTACGAAATTCTCAAAACCAAAAATACTCCAATTTTTTTCGAACAAGATTCATAAGTAGAATCTAAAAAAAACAATTAGTTTTTATTATATTTAAATTTTTTCTAACAAGATTCATAAGGTTGAATTAGTGCTAATCATTTAGGGATAATTTATCCATTTTCAAAATTATTTGCCTAAAAGGCATTCAATTTTACTTCCTAATGACCCTATTTTGTTTTATTAGGCATACCCCAGATCATCTGGATATACCCGAATCTCGCGAGTAAAACAAAAAAAATGTTAGTTAAGGAGGCAATGAAAATCTTGGCAGAATGCAAAAGTTTTTTGGGTTTCAAATTTATTCACAGATCTAACAACTTTGTGGTTGACTGGCGGTGGAGGCAAGAAAATCTTCCATATTTTAGTAGTTGGAAGGAAAATTTACCCACTTTTTAAAATATGTTTACTAGAATAGATAAGTGAAGTAACCAGAGAGAAGGTAGTAGCAGTACCAATGGTTTGTTATCTAAAACTTGTAACAATGTCGTGATATGATAGCATGACAACAATCCGTTCTCTTTATGTACTTTGTTTGGTTTGACGTTTAGTAATGCATCTTTTATTCTCCAAAAATAAAAAAAAGGTTCACCGTGCCTTAAGCCTATTTTTTAGACATGAATCTTTTTAGCCAAACTTACAATCACTGTAAAAATTTGAGTTTTTCTGGACCAGCCCAAGCCAATAGGTAGTCTCGTCCCTGGCAGCAGTACCAATGGTTTGTTGTCTAAAATTCATAACAGGTAATGTCGTGATATAATAGCATGACAACAATGCGTTCTCTCTATGTATTTTGTTTGGTTTGGCGTTTAGTAATGCATCTCTCTTTTATTCTCAGAGGAAAAAAAAAAAGAAGAAAAAAGTTTGTTCTTATCATCATAAATAAATAAATAAATAAAATCCGTTAAGGAGGAAACATAAATAAAAATTAGAACCAGAATTTAAAGTCCAATTTATTTCATTTTCATGCGTGTATTGGTCTCTAATTTCCAACCTAATCCATGGAGGTGGAGGTTGTGAGAGTTCCACAAATGTATCCATACAAATCCAGTTATCTCTCTAAAGGAAAGGGAGAAAGATTGGATAAAGGACCTTCACAGTGCCGATAACCTTTTCTTCAAAACTCTAAGAAACTTAATATCATTATCATCACGTTTTTCTTTTTGTTATACGTAGTCATCCATCGATTCACGAATTCACTTAGACATATTCTTATTTGTCTAGCAGCAGCCTATCATTTTGGGACACTATCATATACTGTGTTCTATTCTTCTCCAATCTCTGTGTATTTGACTTGGCGTCTATCATTCATCGGATCAAACATGGATAACTATTTTGTTTCAATCTATTTTATTCTTTATATATCTTCTTCGAGGTTTTGTGCCTTAAAAATTGAAAGCTATTATTGGGGCATCATATTCGATTAGAGGGGCGTCACCTAATAGGACAAAAACGGGTCACCCAGAAATAATATCAAAAACCCCTTATCTCAAATAATTTTGTAATGACCGAACAACCTTTTAGTTAATTTTAATTTTATTAGATAATAATTAATTCTATGGTTGGAATCAATCCAAACCTGGACGTAAAACCAATTTTTACGGTTGGAATCAACCCAAACCTGGACGTAAAATCAATTTCTACGGTTGGAATTAAAAGGAACCAGGACGTAAAATTGAAATTTACGGCTAGGTTGACGAAAGGAAAATTCAGTAAACTAAACCTAGACGTAAAATTGAAAATTACGGTTGGAATTCAACTAAACCTAGACGTAATACAACATGCAAATCAAAGTTTACGGTTGAATTGAACTAAACCTAGATGTAAGTTCTTCAAAAACTAAACTATGGTTGAAAAATCTAGTAATGTACCCAGACGTAACACTAGTAAAAAGTAACTAAAACCCTAATCTTACTTCGATTTCATTCAATCTAACCTATTTTAAGCACAAAAACAAGTAAATAAAGATAGGTATGTTCGATTATTACCTTACATACACCATGGGTTTGTTCGATGAAATGAATTCAAATGGATTTACGATGAAAAGGATGAAGAGAAAGAGGAGAGGAACAAGAAGAGCAATTGAAATATGAAGAATGAAGAATAGAAATTAGGTTTTGTTTCTGTTTTTAAGTTTTAATTTTAATTAAAGGGTAGTTTGGACAGTTGCTATTGAATCAAAAGTATCCCATAACCAGATTTTTGGTCACTAAATATCCAAATGAAACCCCTCTATTAAATGGTGACGCCTCAATAATAACCTTCTAAAAAATATCCCGGCTCACGTTTGATGTGGTGAGACATGGTCAAAACCGTGCAACTCAAAGAGCAAGTTGAATGGCAGCACTAGTTAGATATCTCAAGCTGACCAGAAAATAGAAATGGGTCCGGATCATTAGACTAATGGTTATGGGAAAAACGTACAGACAAAATTTCTCAACTACCGATCACTTTTCAACCAATAGCATTTTTAAGTTGTTGATATGCCAACTGTTTAGACTCTTAGATATTATTATTATTTTATCTTTAGCAAACCACCAACATAGATATTTACCGGAATCCTTCCTTGATTTTCAAAAGGAAAATTTGTTCAATTTTTTCTACGAGTTCATCACTTGTTACGGCAGCGCATACTTCTTCAAGTTTGTGAACACATAAATCACGAAGCCATCCACGTGTTCACAAATAATATTCGCATACATTCTAATTTTAAAATTGTACGTTGTATGTGTAAAAGGGATGATTATATCGATTCATCGACTCGAACCCTTCGAGCTTGTCATTGTCTAGTCGGATATTATCATTAATAATATTCGTATAAAGGAATAAACAGAGAATCAAGTATAAATGTAAAGCACATGAAGTTCAACGCTGAATGTAAGGTGCTGAAATGTAAATAAGACAAAGATTTACGTGGTTCGGCACTAAGGCCTACATCCACGGGGCTGGTGTTTCACTATGTATTGAATGATTACAAAGATAGTCCAATGACTTTAGAGTATACTTAGGTCTGCGGAAGTAGGGGGATTACTTACTCTTCCTATTTCTCTCTCCTATATTCTCCTATAACTGCTCTGGATTGGTCGACCCCCCTTTCTCTTAGTGGAGAGGAGTATTTATAGGGTTGGAACGTGGGTCCTACTTCTGAGGTGCCGTTGTAATCTTATCTTCTTGTGCTTTATGCCCATTACGCAGAGGTCTTCGGCATATGCTGCGGCCTGAGCTTGAATACGAAGGGTTATCCTCGCCTCTTCCACGAGCTGATTGACACGTGTATATCTCTTTGGTATTTAATGCGGGTAGATGGATGTCTGCTCGTGTCAGAAAAGTGTCTCTTTGTCTGGTCACATCTGTGTCAGTCAAACTTCCCCTCAGCCGTTGATCTGGGATCTTCCTCGGGATTGGGTGTATTAACACCCAAGGGGTATTATCTGGTGCTCCTCTAAGCCATCATACCTCTGTGATCCTCTGTCCATGACCGTCAGATCTGCTGACCGGTGGCATCTTCTGATGAGATGCTTGTTATCATGTTTTGATATCTTGTTTTGCATGCTTTCCACGTGTCTCTTTCTGTACACGTGGTGGATGATGAAAGGTGTACATACAATTTTCCCCTCTTCTTCTGACTTGGGCGCATTTTGCAATTTAGAAGAAGAAAGGTCGTCCTACACGTTTCCCACCTTGCATTAACTTTCCCCATAACTGCTCCTTGGTACGAGGGACAGTTATTGTCTTCTCTAGCTTCATAAATAGGAAAGAGAATGTGAAAAAAAAACTTTTATCCTCTTCTTGTCAGTGTTCATCCTCTTCTTGTTTTCTATTCTTGTTCTTTAGTCATTTATTATCGTTATTCCTGTGAGGAAGATAACAACATTCAATTTTATGTCTCTTTCGCTCTCGATTGTTGTTGCCCCTGTATCGCAGACAACTAGCTTTTGATATCTCCGATCCTCCTTTCTTCGACTATGGTTGGTGCTTGTCTTCCTCTTCTTATACAGGTATGGGGTTCTTCATTAGCTGCTCATCATTGATTTATCCATGTATCTACCCGTTTTTTTCCTGCTGCTGTATTCTTGGCTTTGTGATGAAGAACACACATGTTGAAGCATATATGCTTGACCCTGTTCTTTGTTACAAAGTCTGTGAATCTGTATCTAAGTATTATCCCTGGAGTTGGATGGAGTATTTATGGTTATTTTTAGTTCTTAGGGTTTTTAATGTTTATCCGGATGAACCATCAATTATGGTTTTTTTTTTTATCTTTAGTGATCTTCTCGTATTCTTCTCTAAACTGTTTTTTTGTTTCCTTGTAGATATGTATGATCGTCCGCGGGCTCCTTACCAAACCCCTCCGTCTAGTCCGCCAAGATCCCCTCTGCGTCGAGATTCTGACAGATCTCCACTTGGGGAAGGTCCTTACAAGTCTTCGAAATCGGATCCTCGGGGTCATAGAGTTTCATCTTCCTCTGGTGCGAAGGTTGTGCCTACTAAGAAAGGGGATGTGCCGAAAGGTTCTTCTGGGTCTAGGTATGTTGTTAACCGTGCCCCTTCTCGTCCTCGTGAAGATTCTAGGAGTGCGGCAGGCTCCCCCTCGTGATGACTCTAGGAGTACGCGGGATCCTCCTCCTCGTAATGAAGCATTGGATGTTCCCCCCCTTCGTTCTATGGCTCCTCCTTCAGTGCCTCCGCAGAAATCTTTGCCTCCTCCTCCCACGGTTTCTTTCAAAGGGAAGCACTCCAAGGGTACTATGTCGAGATCTGATCCGTCTAAAAATCTTCCTTCTAAAAGGAAAGCTTCGGAATTGAGTCCTACTACTGACTCCGCAGACGAAGAAGAAACTGTCCCCGTGATACGCAACATTTCCGTTGGTAAGAAGAAGGTCACTTTCAAGCATATTGATCTTGAGATGTTCAATGAAAAACATGAGCTTCAAGCTTTTGAGGTTCGCTTCTATGCCCCTGACGATGATATCACTTACGAGCTCCTTGCTAAGTATCAGTTTGACGAGTTTCATCTGTTGACTACGGTTGGAGCCTTCGAGGCGGGTCTCATGTTGCCCCTATATAGTCGGTGACTCCTTTTATTAAGACGTGTTGGCTAGTCGCGAAGGCTCTTCCACGAACACTCATAATCGTTCCGTGTCACAACTATCTGGGAATTATCTTCGTTCACTGAAGGAATGTTACCTGCGAAGCAAGGGAGAGACTATGATGACCTGCTATGTTCCAAATCCTGCTGAGAGAGAGTGGTACACTCCTCAGAATTTTAACAGTTCTTTTGGGGATTATGTCAACAGTAGAAACCGTAAGCCGTGGAGTGTTAGTCTTCGTAATATTGCTGCTCCCCGTGGTGAAATTCGTCTTTTGAGTGAGGTGAGTGATGCCAAGCTGAAGTATGTTCCTGGTACTGAGGGATCTGCTAAACGGAAACTCTTTCCTGCTCGTGAAAGGATTAAGCGTGACCATGATTATGAATGGCATGCTACTGTTATTGAGGTAGTTGGTCCTTGGGCTTATGGTTGGATTCCTGGTCGCGCGGTTGGCGTCCTTCTGAAAACAGCAAGCCTCGTGAAACTCCTCCTGCTCGTTATGGAGATTTCTGTCCTTGGCGTCCGAATTTCGCGGGCATGAATTTTCCTTACGCTCTTGATGTCGTTGATGGAGATGAGGAGGAGGGTTCTGGTGCTACCCATCCACGAAGAGTGCTGCTGCTGCCAAGGTATAGTTTCTTCTATATTCTCTATTCTATTTGCCCCTTTTTCCTTGCTTGAAATAATTTTCATTTTTGAAGTGAGGAAAAAATGAGCCTTTGTGGGGATGTGTACTGGTTTTTAGGTGTCAAAGAAGAAGAAACTTGGACCCAAACAATCTTCTACTGTGGTTACCGGTGAGGCTGAGGTTTATGAGGAGGTTACGAGTCCTGTAAACGAAGGGTATGCTGAGGATGAAGAAATGTCCGATGGAGAAGAGCATACCGACACTTCTCACCCTGATGACGAAGGTGGTAATGGTGAAGAAGAAGTTTCCGCAGGAATTGCCGCGGGTGGTGATGGTGAGTCTGAGGGCAATATTACCGTTGGTGGTACTGGCGGGGGTGGATCTGCCCCTGTTGGCGATAATATTTTTGGTGTGGGTACTCTGCCCATTATTTCCCCTGAATTTTCTTTCGGTAGGATATATTCCGCGGGGGAATCCTTTGATGTGAATGCTGCCATGGGTCTTGCCGAAGACTTCTCATTGCTTTCCCCAAATGATGATTGGGATGTGCTTGGGGATATTGGTAAAGAAGATGCCACCGGTCAGCAGGCTGAAAACGCGGTGGTCATACTGAGGCTGGTGATGTCGAGACTTGCGAGTGAGGGGAGAACAGCCAAAGGGAAGTCTGCGGTTGAATCTCCTTCAGAGGATTTCCCTTACTCGCTAATGCCTGAAGGCGAAGATGCCATTTTGGCTTGGCTTAAGAAGAAAAGTCTGATGTTCGTCCCCAACCCTGCCCCAGTGGTCCCGGTGAGAAGAATTCTGACGCTTATACTCGTCAGATGATGCAAGTGTCTTCTGAAGTCCGCGTTGCTGAGATGTGGGAGAAGAATCTGAGAGCTTCAGAAGCTAACCTAGTGGTTGACCCTCCCTCCTGTTGCTGATATGATGGCCATAGCTGATGGGTATCAATACGGTTTTCCCCAGCAGCGTGTCTTAGAGGTAATCCTTGTACTGATTCCCTCATGATATCGAACATTGTTCTTCGCGATATCCGATCCCTTGGGTATAATAATGTTTGTCGTTTGTGACATAGATGATGAGGAGCGAACATTGTAACCATGTTCTATACCAATTCTTTAAAGCAAAGTCTTTAAAGTTGGAGGCTAAGCTTCGTCATAGAGAAGAAGAACTATCTGCGGCCGAGATGGAAATAAGTGAACTGAAGGGTCGCCTGAAGGAAAAGGAGCGGCTGGGTAATGCCGAGGAGAGTCTCCGTTCGGAACTTGCTATAGTCCGCAACGAATTGGAGCAAGCTCGCAGAAATGTATCGTCCCTCACAGGTTCGTATTTTTATTGGTCTTTTACTCCTCGTGATTCCCTATTTGTACTTGGTGTTCTGTCTCAGTCTCCCCACCCTATCTTCAGTGGGTGGAGTCCCCGAGCTCATATGGCTTCGGAAAGAAAGGGAACGACAGAAATCCCGCATTGCAGAGTTGGTGGGTAAGTTGAAAAGCGAAGCCGTAAAGTGGAATGCTCGTGCTGATGAGCACAACGCCTTAGCAGCTGAGTGGCGTGAAAAGCGAACACTGATGGTTGATATGCAAAATAAGTACAATCATGACCGTTGTCTGTTTAATGGTACGCTGCTATGGACGCGTGACAACCTGCGTGATGCTCGAGGACATGCTTCGGACTTAGAGGCTAGAGTGCGCTTTTTGGAAGGAGAGTTACAACAGGCTCGTTCTTTCTTAGGCCCCGGGGTTAGGGATAGTATGCTGCATCTTTCCGAGGAAAGAGATAATGCTAGGGCTGAGGTTGGTGCTCTTAGTAAAGCCCTAGCAGCGTCTCGAGCTGATGTTGCTCGCCAAGTGGAATCTGAAAGAGATCTTGAAGTGAATGTGTATCGACTCCATAAAAGGATGGGGGAGATGAATGACGAAGTCAACCATCTTCGTCACTTGGATTCAATGAAGCAGGTAGACTTAGACGCGAGTCAATTTGCTCTTACGAACCTTCACGGATTATAAGAAACTATCCGACGAATATGACTTTCTTGATGAGGCTCGGGACGCAGTTGTTAATGAGTATGAAGAGGCTTCGGCTAATGTCGAAGGTATAACCTCGTTTTATCGAGTGTGATTCTGTTATTTCTTCGTTTTAACCCCTTGGTATTTCTTGTTTTCAGCACTCGAGGGACAGCTTCACGCAGCAAATGATGAGCTTAAAAAAACTCAATCTGCCTTAGTGCAGCAGGAAGGACAAGCCAACTATTTCAAAGGGTTGGCCGCGTCTCGTGAGGAAGCAGCGGAGATTCCTCCAAAGAGGCGGAACGCCTATCTGCATTGCTGTCTCAGGCCAACAGCGGACCGCTGTTATCACTTATAAAGCTCGATGTCAGTTGGCTGAAGAGACCAACAAAGTCCTAGATAAGATTGAACTTGATCTTAAAGTCGAACATGGTCTTGTCAAGAATTATCCGCGTCGTCCCCTTCCCGCCCTTGCCTGGTTCTTCTGGGCCTCTTCAGGTGGTAGCGTACCTTCATCTCGCAGAGACAACCCTGTTGATGGAGCTGTATCGTCCAAGTAGATTTCTTTTATTAGTCATAGAAAGTTGATCCTTGTTGATTATATAATTTCGGATCATTTTTTGATGTGTTTCCTGCTTTATCTTATTTGCTGAATCTTGTAATCAACTCTTTATGAAATGGATCATCCTTTTGGCATACCTGCGTTATCAATTCATCTTTATTTTAAGTATTGTGAAGTGTTAAACTAGAAATAACTTGCTTTGTAAAAAGTTGAGAGTGTTTGGGTGCGACACCGAAGGTAAATACCTTCGTGATCGTCTTGAGACCTGTCACCCCCTGGCGAATCCTGGGCCAGAGGATTCCCAAACGGTGGGGGCCGAGGCAGCGTTCTAGGATATGGAATGCTTATTTGAAATATTTACATGCACCCATTCCGTCGACCCGCTGCCTTAAAATTGGTTGGGTATCTCTTTCTGCTGGGTGCCTTCCCCCTGGTCTTACACTCATAGACACTGATAGGGGAGCCCTGAGAGATTGTAGATTAACTACTTTCCCCAATATTGTTAATTTATTATGTAATGTACATGCGTTCACCAGCGGGCCTTTTGACCATTTCGTTTGCTTGAAGATTTCCCAAAAAGTTTGTTTGATTGATAGGTTGAGGCCTGCTACTCCTCGTCCAGAGATAGAAACATGTAAAGCGGTTACGCTGCCTTCTTCTTCTGGTATTCTTCACGCAGATGCAAAGCTGCGTGCTCCTATGGGTAGTACGGTTTGAGCCATTTAGCATTCCAAGGGTGCCGGAGGACCTCGCCTTTCAGATTGCGAAGATAGTAGGAACCGTTTCCCGCAATGTCGTGTATTATAAAAGGTCCTCCCCATGTAGGTGCTAACTTTCCCCATTTCTTCTCTCGTTGATACTGCGGGATTGTTCTTAGCACATACTGCCCTTCTACAAAATTTCGAAGCTTAACCTTTTTGTTGTACTCTCTCGCTAGTCTCCGTTGATAATTTTCCATCTTTTGCAATGTGCTTTCCTTCTTCCAGGTCGTCCAGTCTCTCTAACATCATGTCTGTTGTGAGATTTTTCTCCCATGCTTCGGTCTTTGTGGTTGGCATGAGGATCTCTGTTGGGATGACTGCTTCAGCTCCATAAGTGAGGAGAAATGGGGACTCCCCAGTGGCAGATCTTCGTGTTGTCCTGTATGCCCATAATACATTGTGTAGCTGTTCACACCATCGCCCCTTGTGTTCGTCTAATTGCTTTTTGAGGATAAGGGCGAGGGTCTTGTTAGTAGCTTCCGCTTGTCCGTTGCTTTGAGGGTATATGGGGGTGGACTTGTTTTTCCTTATTTTGAAAGTGTCGAAGAGCATGTCTATGTTTTTCCCCTGTAATTGTTTACCATTATCGGACACGATTTCCGCTGGTATGCCGAACCTGCAAATAATGTTTTGGAATATGAAAGTAAACACGTCCACGTCTCTGATCCTGGCTAAGGCTTTGGCTTCCACCCATTTACTGAAGTAGTCCGTGGCTACTATCAAAAATCGTCTTTTCCCTGATCCTTCGATGAAAGGCCCAACGATATCTATGCCCCATTTTGCAAATGGCCACGGACTATCCACAGAATTCAACGTTGTTGCTGGTGCGTGTATCTTTTTGGCGAAACGCTGACATTCTTCACATCGTCGGGACATTCTTGCAGCATCTTGTATCATTGTGGGCCAGTAATATCCTTGCATTTTTGCTTTGTCGGCTAGTGATCTCATGCCGCTATGATTCCCTGCGTCACCATAATGGATGTCGTTTAGAATTCGATGCCCCTCTTTCCTGGATAAGCAACGTAGTAACGGTCCGAGGAAAGATTTCTTGTACAGGATCCCATCCCGAAGATCATATCTTCCTACTTTGGAGAGTATTTTCCTGGTTTGTTTGTGATCCGCGGGTAAGGTTCCATCCTTGAGAAACGCATGGATCATCATTCTCCAATCATCTTCGTTGTTGAAATCTTCGTCTTGATTTGCTCTTGACAGGATATCTTCTTCGTCAAAATCGTCACGGATGTCTTCTCCCACCTGATCTTCGATATTTTCTTCCACTGTATCTTGATTTGTAGCAAAGGAAAATTGTGATGCAATCGAAGGCTCGTATACCCTTGTTATTTTGATAGCTTCGATACTCTTGTCCTTCAGCATGGATGATATATATGCTAGGGCATCCGCGTGCCTGAGATCCCTTCTGCATAAGTGCCGGAACTTGATGTTCGGAATTTGTGATGCCAATGTTTGGACCAAGGCCATGTAAGCTGAGAGGGTGTCGTCGTACACATTGTATTCGAGCCCTATTTTCCGTATGACAAGCTGCGAATCACTTGTCAGTCTTACATCAGTTACCCCCATCTCTATTATTAAGCGGAGGGCATGTACGACTGCCTCGTATTCGACGATGTTGTTAGTATGCTCTTTGAATTCTAACCTGAGTGCCTGTACGATCCTTTCTCCAGTTGGGGTGGTGATGACAATGCCTATTCCTGCCCCTTCCTTATTTTTGGAACCATCAACGAAGACTTCCCATTGTCTTTGACTCGCGGGTTCGAGGACATCAACTGGATCCTTGCTTTCCTCGTCGGCTTCTGGTATTCCCCTAATCTCTTCATCGTTGTCCAGGGGGAGGTCTGCTAAGAAATCCGCCAAAACTTGGGATTTTTGGGAATGTTGAATTTCATGAATGATGTTGAATTGGTCCAGGTGGGTGTTCCACTTGGCTATTCTACCTACTTTTCCCGCGCTTTTGAGGACTGCTTCCAGTGGTGCTTTGCATGGGACGCGGATGAAGTGAGTTAGGAAATAGGTTCTCAGCTTTTGAGTAGCCCATACCAATGCCAGGATGAGTTGTTCGATCTTCGTGTAATTCCTTTCCGCAGAATTGAGGGTCTTGCTGACATAATAGATAGGTGTTCTATCTTCGTATTGGTTTTGACCAACACTGCGCTAACTGCGTCTTCTGTCGCTGCTATGTACAATGCCAAAACCTCATCAGGATCAGGCTTCTGCAGGATTGGAATTGAAGCCAGGTGTTCCTTGATTCTTTGGAAGGCTTCTTCGCATTCTGCGGTCCATTCAAACTTACTCCCTTTTTTGAGAATATTGAAAAAATGTTTGCATTTGTCCGAGGATCGGGCAATAAATCTGCCCAAGGCTGCTAAGGACCCATTGAGCTTTTGCACTTCTTTTAAATTCTTCGGAGATGGCATTTCCACTATGGCCTGAATCTTCGCGGGGTCTACCTCAATACCCCTTTTTGTTACCAGATATCCGAGGAATTTCCCTGAGGTGACACCGAAGGCATTTTTCTGGATTTACTTTCATGTGATGTTTCCTCATTGCTTCGAAAATATCTCTCAGGTCCTGGTGGTGATCTTTGCGCAGCCTACTTTTGACGAGCATGTCATCAACGTAGACTTCTAGGGTACTACCAATCCATGGCCTGAAGATAGCATCGACCATTCTTTGGTACGTTGCCCCTGCGTTTCGAAGTCCAAAGGGCATTCTAGTGTAGCAATAAAGGCCATGCGGGGTGTAGAATGCTGTGTGTAGTTGATCTTCTTCTGCCAGGGCTACTTGGTTGTAACCAGAATATCCGTCCATGAATGACAGCTCTTCGTACCCTTCCACTGCTTCAACCAGTTGATCTATGCTCGGTAGGGGATAGCTGTCTTTTGGACATGCCTTGTTGAGGTTAGTAAAGTCGATGCATATCCTAACCCCTCCATTCTTCTTAGGAACGACGACCATGTTGGAGATCCATGTAGGGTATTTGACTTCCTTGATGAAGCCTGCTTCTATTAGTTTCCGAAGTTCTTTTTCTACTGCCTTATGATACTCTGGTGCAACTTTTCTTATTTTCTGCCTGAAAGGTGGCGTGCCTGGTTTGATGCGCAGCTCGTGTTGGATTATTTTCGGATCAATCCCCGGCATGTCTCCTAACTTCCAGGAGAATACATCCGCGTATTCTTTAAGTAATTTGGTTAAGGAATCTTCTCTTTTTTCGTTCATTATGGTCCCTACTTTGATCATCTTCGCCAATTTCGCCGCAAAAGCTTATTTCTCCAAAAACACCTACAAAGAGATAAAATACCGAAATAAGTACGAAATTGGGTACTAACAATATACACAATAGAGATGAAAATAGACACATAAATGCGTCTATCACAGAGTTCTTAAAAGTTTACATAATTTTATTCATTAGTTATGATTCAATTAGATAGGTTATGCTTTGGTTAGATAATCTATGCTTAGGGGATACAATTAATTTTTGAGAATATGCTTGATTATTTGTGGATTAAAAAATAAAGGATTAAAAGGATAATTAGAGTTATGAAATATTTGACATCATTCATGTGTAATAGTGGATTCTAGTGTCTTGGTTATTTTCCAATCACTTGAAATCAATTTTGAGTTAAGTTTTCTATATTTTTAAGTTCTATTAAGTCTAGAATTCATTGCCTTCACAAGCCTCAACGAACTCTTTACTACAACATCATTGAAAATACCATCAAAACGTGAATTCATTTGTGAGCTATATTTATGTGTTGTTTCAAAATATACTAGGTGGGCGCCCGACCACAGAGCTGGGAGAGAAACAGGAGAAGGATTTTGGAGTTTTGTTTTCGATTCTTCGTTTATCTTTAGCTAAAGTTTGATTTTAATATGTTTATGGTTTTTGAGAAATCCATGGCTAGCTAGATTTATGTTAGGGTTTGGGTAGAAACCAATTTAATTGTGTAAACTCTACATTTATATGCTCAATAATGATTTAAATGACTAGTATTTTTTTCTTCATATATCTTGGTATTTTGTTGTTCATGTGATCTTTGATTATTTATGCTTTTGAATTGATATTTCGTGCTTCGGTTAAATCCCTAGACGTGGTATGCAAGGATAGATAGGTAATGCTTTAGAATCACTACTCATGAAGCGAAGAAAACTAGAGCGGAGAAACAATATTTGAAAATGCATGGAATAGATTTTTAAAAATTAGTATAGTTTGCATAATTAATTGGTGGAAACTGAAAATCCTAACAACCTTCTATCATTCTGTTTTTTCGTTAAAATTATTTATTGTTTCATTTTGTTTCAAATTTCTGAAAACTCATTAAACATTATCTATTTGATTATTTGGTCTTGGTATTAGTTAGAAGTAGTATTTTCACACTCCCCGTGTGAAAGACCTGTACTTGCCATTGTTCTACTAGTGAGACACTGTGCACTTGCAGTATTTTATTGTAGGTTTCCGAACCTACCAAGTTTTTGGCGCCGCTACCGGGGAGTGTAGCAAAATACTCGCTAGTTGATATCATCGTATATAGCTTATTCTTAAATTTTGTAAATAATTTATTTTTATTGTTCTTTTAGTTCTTTTTACGCAGTTTGTTTGATTTTTTTTAGGTACTTTAGTTTGAATTGCGGGCGAAAAGAAAGTATGCACTCGCAAGATATTTGCAAGAGCCACTTGGGAGATCCAATAGAGGTTTGATTAGCTCATTTTGGGTATGATTTTGATGAGGATAGTGTTATTTGTGAAGTCAATGCCTTGTTAGACTCCACACCGCTGTTAGACACTAATAAATGGAAATCCAAACTAGAACCTCTAGTTTTTTTCGAGTCTCGACTAGTTCCATCAGTCGAGAAAGTTTCGACCATGACCTTTAAGCCATTAAGTTCAGAATTTTTTTTCTCTTGATGATATTGATAATGAAACCGTTTTAGATGATAACGGGTCTATGAGTCATGATATTATTGCTCCATTTGAGCCAACATATGTTCGTGTGCCCTATTTTGCTCAACTGGAACCAATATCAGCCATAAAAGTTATTTCCGCTGATTTAGAACCTGATTTAGGACGTGCACCTCAACTAGAAGCTATTGAAAAATTTATACCTCTTTGTGCGAATGATTTACATATCCTGACAATGCATGGATTGATTACTAAGGATTGTTATTTATGGGGAATGGATTCACATATATCTTTGGATGATTATAGTTTTTGCAGGTGCATATTTTCAGCTGACCGGATTGGTTGGGTTGATCCCCAACTTTTCAAACTCTATATATATATGATTGGCAGCTTACTTTGGGGTATCAACCTCATTTTGTTTGAGATTATGTGCTATTGAAAGCAGGGAAACAATACATTTCGCTTCGTGGGAGTCAACCCATCAGATTTGTTCCCTTTTCTCTATCTTTTATTTTTATTTGTTTATTTTTTTTTTGCAATTTATAATTTCCCACCTTGATTTCTACATTGGATGACTCAATTACATTGAGGACAATGTAATATTTAAGTGTGGGGGAGTGACACTTTGGTTAGGATTTAAAAAAAAAAATTATGACCAGCTGTGTAGCGGGTCTAAAAAAAAATGATCAGCTGTGTAGCGGGTCTTAAAAAAATATTATAATCGTTATGGTTTTTAGGGTCATGACCAGCTGTGTAGCGGGTCTTTTGTATGATATTTTCTATGACCAGCTGTGTGGCGGGTCTCTCTCTCTCTTTATCTTATTATTTGACCAGCTGTGTAGCGGGTCTAAAAAAACAAGAAAAAAAATGATATGACCAGCTGTGTAGCGGGTCTCTATATTCATATGACCAGCTGTGTAGCGGGTCAATTCTTTGTTTTGCTCGAGGACTAGCAAAATATAAGTGTGGGGGTGTTGATAAGCACGAAAGTGCTACATTTTATACCCATATTTATATTAGGTAGGACTCAATATTTTGACTAATGACACTATTTTAGTGCTTTTGCAGAAAGTACAAGTGAATTCGATCATCCAGCGAATAAACATCGAAATGTGAGACTTAATGGTGAAGCGAGTCGATGTCAGCACACTAATGCCACCTAAGATTGGTCAAGAGTGACTTTATTATTGTTAGCATAAGAATGGAAGAATATCACCTCCATGACCATGTGCAGATGAAGAAAAGGGAAAGATTAATATATCTTTTCCTTACATAAGTTCTCTTGCTATATTTATATAAAGAATCTGAAGGAATATTTGAAGCCAATTAACGTTATTTTGCAAATACAGTTAAGGTGGGACCCAGCACATGCAAGAAAATATCATGCTTTCTAAATGAAATTCATATACTATGGAAAGTGGAGATTCGGTGATACTTTACAATGTCTTGTCATATTATGACACGCGGCACAACATCATTGGGTGAATTTATATTTTTCATGACATGTGGCAGACTTCTATTGGGAGGTGATGTGGCGACGAAGAAGAAAAACGTGAATTCATTTGTGAGCTATATTTATGTGTTGTTTCAAAATATACTAGGTGGGCGCCCGGCCACAGAGCTGGGAGAGAAACAGGAGAAGGATTTTGGAGTTTTGTTTTTGAGAAATCCATGGCTAGCTAGAGTTATGTTAGGGTTTGGGTAGAAACCAATTTAATTGTGTAAACTCTACATTTATACGCTCAATAATGATTTAAATGACTAGTAGTTTTTCTTCATATAGCTTGGTATTTTATTGTTCATGTGATTTTCTTGATTATTTATGCTTTTGAATTGATATTTCGTGCTTCGCTTAAATCCCTAAACGTGGTATGCAAGGATAGATAGGTAATGCTTCAGAATCACTACTCATGAAGCGAAGAAAACTAGAGCGGAGAAGCAATATTTGAAAATGCATGGAATAGATTTTTAAAAATTAGTATAGTTTGCATAATTAATTGGTGGAAACCGAAAATCCTAACAACCTTCTATCATTCTGTTTTTTCGTTAAAATTATTTATTGTTTCATTTTGTTTCAAATTTCTGAAAACTCATTAAACATTATCTATTTGATTATTTGGTCTTGGTATTAGTTAGAAGTAGTATTTTCACACTCCTCGTGGGAACGACCTGTACTTGCCATTGTTCTACTAGTGAGACACTGTGCACTTGCAGTATTTTATTGTAGGTTTCCGAACCTACCAGATATTCCTCTTAGCTAAAAAATGAGAGGTTAATCACCTCAATCTGATTTCGGATGAAGATTTTGCGTCCCTTTTGGCAAGAAGATACAAATCTAAAATTCTCATCAAGTCAATACACCAAGGTCGCACTTACGGTCAAGCAAGCAATAATAAGAGAGCTTCCACATACAGAGAATCATGGAGGAGTTGCTTCACCGAACGAAAAAATAAATAAATAAAAAATGGTAATAAACTCAATATACGTGAGTTATAAAGGAGAGAAGCTTCCTTTTGGGCCAAAATGACCGAGCAAAGCCGGCGGAACTAAGCCGCTCGTTCTGTCCTACTAAGGTTCGTGGCCGTGGCCACAACTCATCCCTTCTTTCCAAGGTTCATGGTTGTGGCCACTATTGCTCGTCCCGCCAAGGTTCGTGGCCGTGGCCACCACTCGTCCCGCCCCCCAAGATTCATTGCCATTTCTGCTTGCCTGCCAAAGTTCTTGGTCGTGGCCACCGCTCGTCCCACCAAGGTTCGTGGATGTGGCCACCACTTCTCGTCTCATCCCACCATAACTCGTGGTCGTGGCCACCTTTACTCGCGTACACGGCCAGCCAACCCCTTTTCTTCCATGGACGTCCATGCAACTCCATCCATGCCAACCTGTTTTTTTACCACAACCATGTAGTCTCTTTGCTCATACAAATAGCCGTACTAACTCCAGCCACCGTCTTCGCTCGCAAAAACGGTCATACCTGCTCCAACCTGGTCACAATTATTGTCAATAAATTTTGATACTACTCGTCTGTTGATGCCGGCAAGGTGAGATTTTCCTAACCAGTTTATGAGGACATACCCCTCATAATATCGAAAAAAAAAGAAAGATAAGTACTCATTCTTTGTCTTATGAATTTCAAATTTCTTTGAGAACTTCTGTAGTATCAACGTCACCATCTAGTGCATACCACGTAACATTACTGTTCCGCACTAAGTAGGGGACTAAATGTGAATTTTTGACAAGGGAAAAAATTGTAGTATTGCCTCTGCCCAACTGCAGAAACATAAAATAAAATATGTATACATTCCTTGCCCGGCATAAGAATTACATATTCGTACTTCTAATATCAATATTGGCCTTGTGGATTTCTTATGTATGTATACGCCTGCAAGATTTCAGAGCTTCTTTCGGCTGAACTCTCTTTATTTTATGCACGGCCATACATATCATCAGGTATTAATCAGACTATAATGATCATACAAATTATAAATATTCAGAATGAGCTTTTATGCCATTTTTGGATAAAAGTACTATTAGAATCATATTACTTAGTATGAAGTTACATTTAACATCACTTCGAGTATCAGAACTTCCACGATTGAATTCAATATGTTTTATATGTTACAAACAAAGTGCCAACTGCGCTTGGCCATGGCCAAGCTGCCATACCAAATAGCCAAGATAAGTTGCCAAATAAACATGACCAATGTGCTGGGACAACATGGGTCACGTCCCATAGCCGATCCAACATGGCCAGCGTCCCAGGACGACATGGCCAACGTCCCATAGCCAGACCAACATGGTCAGCATCCCACGCCAATATAACTAACGTCCCATGTCCAGACCAACTTGGCCGGTGTCCCAAGCCACTGTTGGCCGTCCCACATCACGACTTGGCTAGCTCCCACCTTGGTCGTCCTGCACCACGACTTGGCTAGTTACCTTGGACGTCTCATGCCGCATTGGCTAGCTACCAACTTGGATGGTGTCAAGCGCAACGAAACGTCCCAAGACAACTTTGGATGGTGTCCAGTGCCACCAAACATCCCAAGACAACATTAAATGGTGTCTCACGCCAGCAAACATCTCAAGACAACATTGGATGGTGTCCTGCACCACTAAGCCTCCCAAGCCACCTTGGCCAACGTCCCAAGTCACTTTTGCCAACTTCCAAAGTCACCTTGGCCAGCTTGGTCGTGCCTCCCATGTCGTGGCCATTGTCATGCGCCTGCAAATAAGACAAACTTCTTATTAGTCACGCATAACCTTGGATATGAGTTATCTCTTCAATCTATGTCACTTCGATAAGGTATGGGTAGATTAGGTTGATTACTCAGTCAAAGATCGTGGAAACCTAGACAAGAATAGAGACAGTCCATGACTCTACTAATTCCTACGAGAAATCAAAAACATTTTACATAGGGGATTGATTTATGGGTATTGCTCTGGTGGTTTACAACAACATGCGGCATGAAAACACCCCATGATGAGGAATACAAGTAGTGATGACGGTTACAATATTGGGAGCTAGATATAATGGAGTAATGATAAAAGGAGTTTTCCAGAAACTTCCCTAGTATATCACACATTACCTCTATTATCTCCATATTCTCTATCTCTCCACAACCCATGACCTCCACTACTTATGAGGAAAGCAATGTGTATCTCAAACGACTATAAATAGGCCACTTAGCCTATTCATAAGACAGAATAAGCTTATCATTCTCAAGCTCCGCTTCTTTCATAGTTCGACAACCTCACACTCAACAATTCAATCACCACTGATTTCCTCATTTTTCTTTGTTTTTCCTCCACTAAGATCAACCCATATTCTCTCTTTGTAACCGAAGCAAAACATGAACGACCAATTTATTGGTTTAGGCTCTTTTTATATGAATTTTTTTTTCAAACCTAAAAAAAGTACTTCGAGAGTATATTGTTTTACCAAGAAGTAATTTCTGGGTATTAACAGTTATACATACGGTTTGTGTATTGAGGCACATGAGGCAGGTGAACTGGTACTCCCTTCAACAATGTTGCAAGTAGTTCACAGATCAAACGACATTCACACGTTAGGGACGAGCCTAGTAAGGGGCTAAAATAAGATATAGCTTGTCCCTATTTTGGCCCAATAATTTTTTTTTGAAAAATCATGTTTAGCCCATTAATATTTTCTTGTTCTTCCTCCGTAAAGAATTCTTCCAACAATTCCGAACCTAATCTTTTCAAAAAAGCACGTACAGTACTTTTGTGTTTGCGAGCCAAAGTTCTAACGCACGAAAGTCGAAGTATATACGTTATTTGATACAAACTCTTTTTTTTTTTTGAACATTCGGTGTAATAACGAGAAAGATTTCTGCATATATGCCCAAATATATCGAGAATATCAGAATATGATAAATCGGCCCAGTTTCATATTCATCTGAATTGTAGCTTGATTATATGATTTTTAACCCAAATTGAGAGAAAACTAAAACTTGGACGTCAATTTTCTTCTTCTCAACATATTGACTTTCTATTTTTCTTTAATAAACTATAAAAATAAAATAAATTTGTAAGTAATATTTTGTAGTTGATTTTGTTTGTTTTAATCTCTTTACATCTAGTATTTTACAGGTGAGTTAAAATTGTTCACATAGTATTTTACAGGTAAATTAAATTGTTCGCAGAGTCACGATTTTTGCAGCAAAAATTCGACGTAACCTTCTGCCGCTATGTCGATCATTAGCATTTCAGCCATATCATCGAATTTTTTTTTTTGGGTCCATCCTAATTCGCAATCGAGACTTTATAGCGCATTCAGATGCACATTTAGAAATTACTTTTTGACTTCTAGAAATCAAAAAGCAAAAAATCAGCTTGAATTTAGAATTTTAAAACGATTTTTAAAAATAAAAAAGTTACTAACATTTTGTGAAGCAAAATAAGAATTAAAATCGGAAGCAAAGTTATTAGTTTTGCTTCTATGAATTTACTTCTAACTTTTGGAGAAGTAAAAATCAGAAGCAAATTTGTATCTTATGAAATAAAATAAAAACCAACTGCTATTCCTCGACGTGGCGCGAAATGATTCACTCTTTCATATTATTTTCCCTCTCTTTACTCTCTCCACAACACCACCAAATTTCAAATGCGAACCATTTGTATCTCTTCTTCGATGGATTCAATAATTTGGTTCAGAAAAGGATTAAGAATCCATGATAATCCATCACTCGAATACGCCCGTAAAGATTCAAAGCATCTCTACCCTATTTTCATTTTAGATCCATACTATCTTAAACCAGACCTCTCCGCTTTTTCTTCTGATTCCACTCGTTCTGGCTTAAATCGGATCCAATTCATGCTTGAATCTTTACATGATCTTGATTCCAGTTTTACAAAACTTGGGTCTCGTTTACTTGTTCTTAATGGTGATCCGCTTCAGGTTTTGGCCCGGATTTGCAAAGAGGTATACCGCTTTTCATTTTTCTCGTTTTCGGAGTAATTTACAAAAATTAGGTTAATTTGATAGTATGGGTTTGATTAATTTCATTTGTCAATGATGTTTTTGCGCTTCAATTGTGTAGTGGGATGTGAAAAGGCTTTGCTTTGAATATGGCACAGAACCATATTACCAAACCCTAGATAATCAAATTAAGGTGAATTGCTTTGTTGGATGTTTGTATAATCGTATGGTCAGTGGAGGTTTTGGGTTTGTTTAACTAGTACTTAGAATTCAGACTTATGGTTTCTACAGGATTATGCTTCGGCAGCTGGAATCGAGGTCTACTCTCCTGTCAGCCATACTCTATTTAATCCAGCAGATATCATACAAAAGGTATATGAAACTGTTTTACATTTTTGTTTTGTTTCGGTTTATAGAATACATTTGATTTTGCAAGTGGCATCAACTTTTCAACTAATTGTTGGTTTATAAAGAATGGGGGTAAGCCGCCTTTGAGTTATCAGTCATTTCTAAAGCTTGCTGGGGAGCCCTCATTGCCAGTTGCAAGTACAGTTTCTTCGCTGCCTCCTTTGGGAAACAATGTAGATCACGAGATGTTAGGAATCCCAACTATTAAAGAACTTGGCTATGGAGATGTGTTACAGGTTTTGAGATTTTACTGTCTACTGAAAGTTTGATAACGTGTTCTTAATAGAGTTTAGTTTACTTAAAAACGAAGATGCATTGTGCAGGAAGAGTTTTCTCCGTTTAAAGGTGGTGAAACAGAAGCATTGAAGAGATTGAAAGAAGTTCTTAAGGATGAGGTACTTGTGATACTGGTTTGGCAATTGAGTGAAAGTATTTGGTCATACTTCATCTTTTCATTGAGTTTGTTTTTCAATTGCAGCCATGGGTGTCAAACTTTGAGAAACCAAAGACCGACCCTTCTGCATTTTTGAAACCAGCAACAACTGTTCTGTCTCCGTATTTGAAAGTGAGTAGAGAATTGAACATGAACAGTTCGAGTGAATTAAAACTTCAAACGGATTCATTTATTGAAGCAAAGGATTATCTCTAGATATTGTTTCACGTCTCTCTACATTCTTGCCCATGTTTTTGTTTGTGGCAGTTTGGTTGCTTGTCTTCCAGGTATTTTTACCAATGCCTTAATGATGTATATAAGAACGTAAAGAAACACACTTCGCCACCTGTTTCTCTTATGGGGCAGGTCAGTCAGTTTACTAACTAGTTCCCTACTAATTTTTATTCACATTGATCTAAGGCTAAGGTAAAATTTTACCTCTTTGCAGTTGTTGTGGCGGGAATTTTTCTACACTGCTGGTTTTGGAACACCTAACTTTGATGTGATGAATGGAAATAGAATATGCAAACAGGTAGATAACTTTACAGATCTGTAAGTTTTTTTTCTGTTTTTGTTTGTTTGCGGTTTATCCAGTATGGAAACAATGCTAAATGTTACATGTTAATCTAGATACCTTGGAATGATGATGATGCTTTGTTGGTTGCTTGGAGAGACGCTCAGACAGGATATCCTTGGATTGATGCCATCATGGTCCAGGTTTGATTGACCTTTGTGCATAATCTTTCCGCAAAACTGTTTTTGGTACTAAAATTGTGATTGCCACAAATATTAATAGGAACATTCTAAAGATATCATATGTTTGGATTTGACAGCTCAGGAACTGGGGTTGGATTCACCATCTTGCACGACACTCTGTTGCCTGTTTCCTAACTCGCGGAGATCTAGTATGTGAAACTTTTATGATGTATTTGAGAGACTCCTTTCCTTCCTCTCCTTGATTTAACATCTTACTTCTTACCATCTAGTTTATTCACTGGGAACGAGGCCGCGATGTATTTGAGAGACTCCTAATTGACTCAGATTGGGCCATAAACAATGGGAATTGGATGTGGCTTTCTTGTTCATTAATTTTTTACCAGGTCCACTTCATGTCATACTTTTGTTTTGAAACCAGAACTTTCTTAAGTACTCTTCTTGGTATATCTCTGTTGTTATTAAGCTAACTTAAAGCTTGATTTTGTGCACCGTAACTCTGCTCTAATCAGTATAACCGCATCTACTCTCCAATCTCATTCGGGAAGAAATATGATCCAAAGGGGAACTACATTCGCCATTTTCTTCCTGTACTGAAAGGTAGATACCAATCTCCAAGCTAAGCTATCTTCATTTTTGCCTGATATCTTCCAGTATGGTAAGTTGAAATGTTTGATGCAATTTGGTTGATCACAGATATGCCAGCAGAGTATATATATGCGCCATGGACTGCACCTTTGGCTGTCCAAACCAAAGCGAACTGTATAATTGGACGAGATTACCCAAGACCAGGTCAGTTAAAAATCTATGCACCGACATCAGACTCCGCACGGTCTGGGTTATTACCAGAAACTTAGCCAGTCAATAGATTGACGGCACATTGAGTTAGCTTGATTTTAGTTGTGCAATTATGCATTTGAATGACTTGAGTCGTTTTTAACTTGTTTCAGTTGTGGACCATGATATTGCGAGTAAGGAGTGTAAGAGAAAGATGGGTGAAGCTTATGCATTGAACCGCCAACCGAATGGTTTGGTAATTAGTGGAGAACATAAAAAGAATTCCAGGAAAAAATCTGAGGAAGAACAAAATTGTAAAAGCCGAAAGCAAAAGCTGATAACTGACTGGGCCAGTTCTAGCTGACTGACATTGTTCTCCAGAACTTTTACTATGACAAAAAAATGAAGGGTACAATACTTGTTATGATTAAGGTTATACTAGCATAGGTAACAATATGTATCTAACCTGGAGAGAATCTGGCTCAAAAGTTACGAATAAAAGTATCAGATTTCACTTGTAGTATTTTTCTATACTCTATAAAGTAAAAGGGGTTTTTGAGTTTACCCCCTAAATAGATTAGTGATGTAGCTAGTGATGTAGCTTTCCCCACTAAATTACTAATGTTAGTAACTTATTACGCACGTAAAAGGGGGTGAGTTGTTGGCAGGTATATAGGTTTGTTACACACATGTATTACTCACGGGCGCACTTAAGGATAGTTTTGGTAGAAAAAATATTTTAGGGGGCGAAGTTACTAACATTAACAAATTAACAATTTAGGGGAAAGCTACATCACTAATTTATTTAGTGGGTAAACTCAAAAACCCCAAAGTGAAAAACAGGTGGTAAAATTCAGAACAAAAATATTTTACCTGAAAGTGGTAATGCTGAAAGTAAATATTTTACCTGAAATTCAAAACTAAAATTTCTGTGATCAAACCGAGTGACAATGCTTTTCTTTACAGTAAACAACCATAGACACATGACATACTTCCACTGGCTGAACACGAGGACTATTTCCACATTTAACTAGGCTATCCTAGCCCAGAAATCAGGGACTTCGCCCAGTACTGTGCTCTACTATTTAACGATTTAAAATGTACAATTTCCATAAGATACAGTGAGAGCTAAGAAAAACCCATAAAGATCAATCAAATACTGATGTGGTTTGGGATGTAAACTATTCTCTGTCGCTAAGATAACCTTAATGCCATTTCTTGAAGCAGGACTCGCTTTTGGGAGGCAGTAATGACACGACTGCTTTCAGCATTCTCGAGTACATCAGCTATCAGGGCAGCTGCATGACCAAGAGGTTCCTCAGTAGCCCTCTTCAGCATGAATGCCTGGCTATGGTGTGATACAGTCAATGTGCACGGTTCTTGAAACCAAGGCTCGCCATCCACTTGGACTGGCAAGGGAACACAGATATGGATCTTGATAGATTGCCCTTGTGCAAGTCGTTTGGCTCGTGAAAGTCCAACCTGAAGCTTTCCTAGATGCCACATTCCTGATATGCTGACAACCTCTAGCATCTTGTCATGCATGGACTGAGGATCAAAATTATCATCAGTTTCATCCTCGTTTTGCCACAAATCCACACCTCCCATGTAGCTACCAATATTAGCAACAAGTACACCTTCCACATCCTCAGGGATCTCTACGTCTACCCCATCCACCTCTACTCGGACTTGCCAAGGGAAGTCTTCAAACGTATTATCCATGATACTCCTTGCACCTTCACGAGCATAAAGCACTTTGTTCATAAACTGGTTATAGAACTTCTCTGGATTCTCTTCCCGCAAATTATGAATATCCAAAGCCACCTTTGCATCACACCCAATTCCAAGATAGTTATTCATGAACTTTGGTGATTGAACTTTCCCATGTTGGTTTGTTATTGTTATCTTCCATCGATCAAGAATAGTGACTGCTGCATGCTCTATGTGGTTCAACACCGCACAAAGTCCTCCTTGCCTCTCCACTACACCCAAACCACCTCCCCAGGACAAAACCCTTGCTAGATCATTCCCTGTCCCTGCAGGAAGAATTGCAACTGGGGGAGGAGATACAAAATTTTGCTTGTCGATGGCATCAAGAACCCAACAGACTGTACCATCCCCCCCACATACCAGAACCCTGAAATGAGGTACCCTTCTAAATAAATAAAGGCCAACCTCTGGTCCTTGTGTGGCGCTCAATTCGAAGACCTGAACAGGATTCAAAAGGATGTTCAAACGTTGCCTGAGTGTACTGCCACGTTGGGCCCCACTCTTTTTGTTTATGAAAACAAGAAGTGGTCTTGTATCTGGAGGCAAATCTATCAACTCATATTTCTGTTGTATCCCTAAAACCTGAGACTCGTCTCTCTGATTGGATGATAGTACCTTTTGGTAATTTGGCTTCAGGTCCACCTTGTTATTCATTTCACCACCATCATGAGTTACCTGCAACTTTGTATTACCACTACAACTTTCACCATTTCCATACAAACCTTTTGGTGTTTGATCAGTATCAGCAGTACTCTCCATTGACTGATCGCAGGTGCTTGATGTATTTGCTGTACTATCCATAGAGGTTTCACTCCCACGCTTGTGCTTCTTGCGGTGACTCTTGATGCGCACACGCATTGTAGATGCAAGCTCATTAGCTCCTTGCGTGATTGAACTCAGAAAACCACCTGAGCTAGTACGACTCAATTCCTTAACAAAGAGTGGTGATAAGATGAGCCTTTTGAATGGACCCAAATCACAAATATCACCCAATTCATGGAACACATTAACATGGCACTCAAAATGAACAAGCCGCTGACACCACAAGCAGCACCAGATTGCAGAACCACCAAGAAACGATGCATTACAAGGCTCGTCACAAACACTACAGGAGGAAGTTTCATCTGGTTGATCAGCAATCTCTGTCCACCTGACAGCCCACTGGTGAATCATGTTTTCATACCCTGTCATCGAAACACACTTACAATCCTTTTGCGCCTTTGAGGAGCAGCTTAGATGTGCGGCTGCACCACATACATTGCAACGGTGAATGAAGCTGTTGGAGGTCATCAGAGGCTGAGTTGGGCTTACGGATTCCAAACAAACACAACAATTTAGACTTTTCCCACGCGAAAGGGACTCCAAGCTCCATGTGTGTGTGGCTATCGGGACTTTGTGCTTTGCTTTTGGATTTTTCTTAGAAGACGTAGCTATTTGTTTCATCCAGCTAATGCTAGTGTTTCTTCTCCACTGGAAGATGGTGTAAGCTATTGTACAGATTCCAACTAAAACAACAGCGAAGCATGCCGAGATGAACATATGACATTCTGTCATCCCAGACCTCCCCCATTTTGGTAGCAAAGCTGTAAACATGTTTCGATTGCCGTTCATCCCTCAGCAAAGATGTTAGAGCATCCTAGAGCCTAGAAACACAGTAGATAATATATCAAGACAAGTTCCTAATGTCTATATGATCAAGACAGTGTACTCAAATACCAGTCTCAGAATCCAACAAACAAGAGTAATTCCGCAGGCTCAGATGATAAATGAAAGAAGCTTAAACCTATATCAATATCACTTACTGAGAAAATAAAGCAACAGTGATTTTCATCCAACTTACACTGATCAGGATTTATTTGACCAAGAACAGTTCCCGTCTCTATCTCCTCCTCCCAAACAAATCCTCCATCAATTTGGTGTACTTTGATTACCTCCTTGTACCTGCCATTGAAACAAACACCTGAATACTAGTAATTGTTATGATTCCTCCGGAAAAACCAGGCGAAATGAACAGAGTTAGGGTTAATTAGTGACCGGTGATGAAGAAGACGGTGGGGATCTTGAAGATTGAAAAGGGTTCTTTTCTGAAGGCGGTGGCGGTGGCAGTGGAGGTAAGGTTCTGATTATACTATGAAACGAGAAATAATTCAAAGATTATTCCAATTTCTTGAAGCTTTTCTTGGTTGGAAAAATGGAGGAAAAGAAAGATTTGATCTGGAAAAAAAAAATATACTAGGTTTGTTTATTTATCGATAGTTGCGCAAGTTAATCGGTGTACGAAGAAGAAAAGAAAGTGGCGAAAGTTGAAGAGGCGTGCTTAAGTATTTCGAGTAAGTGGGCTTTAGAATGTAATGGGCTTCCGCTTCACGACTTCTCATTCTCCGTCTCTAAAATATAGGCAGGTTTGTCTGTAATATAAGGAACCCTGATTTTGGCCATACCTAAATCTTTCTAGGCATACAAAGCAATAATCATAACTTGGGTTACCTTATAAGGGGTACCCTATGGGTAGTTCAATTATCTATATGTACTTAAATCTTTTAAATCACTAATTTATCCCTAACCCTAATACAAAAACCTATAATCAATAAACCTAAAATCAGTTTCATTCCCTTCTTCTTATTCCTCCTCCACACTTCTTGTTCTTTTTTTTCATCGTATCATCTCCGAAATTTAATCGTCGATTCGTGAAAATTTAGTCGACGATTAAACTCATCTATATAATGGGTCGTCGTAAGCCAGTATCTCGTTCTAATCCATCGACTGAACAACCTATTAAAGAAGAAGAAGATTTTAGAAAGTGAAGAACAACTCAAAATCAACCGGAAGAAGATATTGAAGAAGAACCAACTCCGGAAATGAGAATAAAAAGGTTAGTTCTACAAACCCATCTCGTATTTGATGTTTTTGATTGGTATGATAGATTTAATTCGTCAAAAACATGTTTGTGCGGCGATTACAGGATATGGTTCGGCGAAAATAAAACCTTAGATGTGCGCCGAGATGTTCTTGAAACTGAACCCTGAAAGTGCATATGAGCGGCTCGGCTTAAAATGCAAATCCGTTTTGAGCCGAAGTTAATGACACAGAGCCTTATATTTAGGATCAGCTTAATCGATGGTGTTAGTTTTGGTGCCGAATAAATGTTTTGTGAATTTCAGAAATTTTGCGTGTGCTTAAGATCGGCTTATATGGTAGTATTAATTTTGTGCCGAATAAATGTTTTGTGAATTTCAGAAATTTTGCACGTGCTTAGGATCGGCTTGTATGGTTGTATTTGTTTTGGCCGATTAATGTTGTTTGAATTTCATGAATTCTGCATGTGTAGGATCGGCTTATTTGTATGACACCATTTTGCGCCGAATAAATGTTCCAATTCATAAGTCTAGATTCGGCTTATTCCATAGTATTAGGGTTGCGCCGAATATCATTGTTAAAATTCCCTTTGTTGTTCGAAGCATACTTATAACTTCCATACTTGTGTCAGGACCAATGCAGATAAAAAGAGGAAGAAGATGGAGGTAACACCTTCTACTTCTAAAACTCCCGATCCTCGAGGAGAAGGTAAGAAAAAATTGGGAGCGGGAGGTAGAGGAGGCATTTTAGAAGAAGAATCTGAACAAGTAAGAGTTGAAAGACAAGAAGAAAGAATAGCTGAAGATGAAGAAGTTGATGATAATCAAGAAGAACATCAAGAAACACAACCCCAAGGAAAACCCAAGAAAGACAAGAAAGGTAAGAAGGTGGCAGAACCCGAGAAAGATAAGGACGATGATGACCGACGGATCACTGGTTTACACATTCCTGATGAAGATGACGTAATTACACCTCGATCAAATGGTTTGCCTCATGGTCTTCCGGAAGATGGAGGAAATGTGTTGATTGGTTATGCCGAATCTTGGGCGAAGAGAATGTATGAGACTCATGATCACAACCGTGCAGTCCGAGTATTGAGACACCATAGGGCAGCGGAATGGAGTCTTGATGATGAGGTTCCTGAGGTGATTGCTTACGTACAAGCCAGTGCTTTACGGCCCGCCATCAATTATGGACATAAGGAATATGATAGTGTGTCGGCCTCTGCATTTACCGAGAGATTCCGTCCAGAAACTTACACATTTCAATTACCTTTTGGAGAGATGGCAATCACTCCTGATGAGGCTAGTAAGATTGCAGGCCTTAAAGCAAGGGGTAAAAGTGTGGATGCTGATTTTTATGACATGAGTTGGGATGGGCTCTACAATTTGTACCGGGAAAGTCTTGGTTGGGGTAATTACAAAACTGAGTTGGAGTTTTGTCGATCCGTTAAAGATATTGATTCTGTATGCACTCCCAATGGCAGAAATAAGAGGAATAAGAAGATCAAGCTGACTAACTTGAAAAAGGAATTTGAGAACACAAATGAGAGAGTAAATAAAGGTTTGTTGGTAATGGATCTCGTCAAAGTGAAGCAAACCGGAACTGCCTACTTGCTTTATACTCTTGGTAGAGACATCTTTCCCGACCTTAACGGAAACAAGGTAAATGCTAATTATCTCCAATTGGTAAAGAATCTTGAAACTTGTAACAAGTATGCTTGGGGAACGGCTACGCTCGCTTACCTTCTGGACCAACTTGCCACCGCGTCTAGGTTGACAAGTACAAACATCAGAGGAAACTTCATTTTGCTCCAGGTAACTTTTGGGAGTTCAGAGAATGGTTCGGCTTATAACCATAAAATCGTATAAGCCGAACTTATTATTTATTTGGTTCGGCTTATAATACTTGATCCACATAAGCCGAACAGTTCTCTGAGTCTGCAAACTTTATTCTTACTTTGATGTTTCCAAGTAAAAATTGTTTCTATCACTTCGATTCCTTTGATTTTTGAATGTGGTTCTTTGGATGTAGGTGTGGATATATGACCATTTCCCAATTTTGAACTTGGCCAAATTATTTGAGAAGGATGTCGATACAGAGCCAACTGCAGTAAGGTACGCGTACGAGGACTCGAAGAAAAGGAACAAAAAAATTTGGTGGCAAGTTTGAGAAATACGTTAGACCTAATGGGTGTTGATGATGTCGTTTTTCAACCATATGAGAAGGAAGATGAAGAAGACGAAGTTGTTGAAGATGAGGATATGCCAGTAGGTATGTATCATGGGCCATTGCTTTATCCCGGTGGTTATGTTATATACGATCCTCGGAGAGTACTCCGTCAATTAGGATGCGTCCAAAAGGTTCATTTGTTTGATGAGAAATTCAGGTTGTTACTAAAGAGTGGTACTGGAACTAAAAACACCACTTCATCTTGGGAACCAAAGTATGATCCTGATCCCACCTTTGAGTTTTGGAATAACTTAGATTGATCACACATTAAATGCGTCCAAGTTAACACCTTTACTTGATGATCCATGTGAAGAGGATCCGGGCTATATGGATTGGTATAACCAAATTTCTCATCCCTTCATTATCAATAAGAAAAGTCAAAAGGTAGCTGATAAGGGGAAGGCGAAGACAATCAAGATCACCAACAAGTCTACTTCCGAAGATGTAGTCAACGCTTTCAAGATAATGGTAAGAATGACTTCACTTTATACTATTTTCATATATTAGTTATGGTAAAAATGTCTTCAACCTCACGGTTATAAGTTGTTGACAAATGAAAAAATAGGTTGCCGTGGGTAGGGAGATGTTGATAAAAATTAAGGCCAAACTTGGTTGCAAAACAACAATGACCGTGGAAGAACAAAAATACCTCTACAACAAGTGGGATGCAATCATCAACAAAGGACAAGGACTCGAGGAACCCGCACAAAGGCCTACCACTAAGAGGTCTCGACAAGTTGGTGAAGGTACAAGTGGAGGTGATGCTACCGGCCAACCCGGTAATGATGCGTCGGAATATGAAGACCAAGGTGGAAGAAGAGGTGGTCGTGGAACTAAGAAGAGGGGTTGTGGTTAAGTTCCCTTTTATGTTTCCAAGTTCCTTTTAATGTTTTCTTAAGTTTTAAGTACACTTTTATGGTGTTGCAAACACCTTGGCTTTTAGGTGCTGAACTTTGTTTTTAATGGTGCTGGGATTGTGTTATGGACACCTTGAATTTCATGTTTTAATCAGTAGTGTACCAGTTAATTAGTTACTTATTACCTGGAATTTATGAAGTTCGGCTTATCCTGTAATTTGAGTTATGCGCCGAATCTGAAAAACTCTGGTTCGGCTTATCCTGTAATGTTAGTTACACGTCGAATCATTTGTCCTTTAGGTTCGGCTTATTCGATAGTTTAAGATTGAACTATTATGTAAATCAGAGTATGGTTCGGCTTAGATCTGCAAACTCGTATAAGCTGAACCTGTAAGAAGTTTCAAAATTTGAAATTATAGCCGTTACTTAAACAGATTCCGCTTGTTTTCTAACCTTCTTATAAGCCGAACATTCTCTTTTTTTGCACTAAAATCTATGAACGACTCTTTTTTGAAATATATAGCCGTTGTAACCTGTATTATATATAGACATACATGGTTTTTCATAATCTTCAGAGCATATACTAAAAAAAATGGCACCCCCAACTCATGAGTTTACTTTAGAAGAAGATTTGTCTCTTTGCACTAATTACGTAGCATACTATCCAAAGAAGGGTGAAGAACGACAAGTGAAGGGTTTGATGAGTATGTACTACTTGGTTAGAATTCATGAAGCCTTCAACACCGAAACAGGGAATTCTCACAACCGGGATAGTGCGGCCTTGTTTTGCCGAATTGAAACTATTAAAAAAACGGTCAAAGACTTTATAGCTTTAGTTCGGATTGTGAGTCTATATCATCTCAAGGGTGAAACAAACTCTGAGATTGAAGATCGAGCTCTAGAGGAATGGCGAAGATAGAAAGGAAAGAATTTTGAATACAAATATCACTACTACATTCTTAGAAGGTTTCTCATTACCCGTTTTGGATATTAGAAGAATTCGACTAGAAATTTATTGTAAGGCTATTATGTAACGGGTGTGTAATCCACATTTTCTATGAATTTGAAAAGTCTATTTGGAATGATATAAAATTGATAGGCCTCAAATACTTACCGAATTTATCTCTTTTGGGTCCTCTCATCCTACCAATTTCATGTACGGTCATTTTCTCCTTTATCTTAGTTTGTGAAGGATACATCTTAGCCTTCCCCTTGACATCCTATTTACTATCCTTTGCTTGTGACGGACAAACATTATCATTCACCTCTTTGTTACTTGTTTCGGCTTTTTGAATACTCTGACGACCTCGTTTTTTTGGAACTTTGACTTCTTCCTCCTTCATCAACTTCTCAATTTCATTCTTTGCCTTTTCATACCTTGCATCATGGTACTCAACGCCGGATGGATCCTTTTTAGTAGCCAACAGTTCCTTGTTGGCTTGTCTAGTTTGAAAATTATTCATTTTCTTACTCTTCCTACCTTTCGGTTCACTCTTCTCCGGTTCCAAAATATTTTCTTGGGTAAAAGGATACATGACCGGCATCATGTTGTCCCATAGGATTTTCTTTTGAGCTCGGAACATATTCCTATACATCTCCGCCAACTTTTTCCCATTTGTCGTGTCCCATATCTCTAGATCATCCTCGTCGTCTTCGGTTAGGAGAGGATCGAAGCTTCATTGTTTCCAAAAATAATCAATATCCTCAAATGGTATGATACCATCCTTGTACCGAAGTAGGTGTTGGCGGCATGGAAGTCCCATAGATGTCTTCATTTTACAAACACACTCTTCCTCCAAGTTGGCGCCTAATGTCTTAATCAAATCCACTTCTTGCATCAACAAGTCGATGCATAGATGGGAGACTCTATAAGTTAATTCCCGTAGCCATTTACTACCATAATGCTTCTGTCTAAACATAAGGTTATGCTCGAACGCGGCTTTAATTCTCACAACATCACTTTTGAAATATTCATCAATTGCATCAAAAACCGTGAAAAAAGTGTCAACACATCCAAAAAGGTTTTTCTTCAACCGATAATGGGCCGACTCTACCATACTTGTGGCTTGGTTGTCGACGTGTTTGTGCCGATTTGTGAAACAACCCACGAACCTTTCTTTATTAGGTTCCAACATATATTTGACCAACTAAGTAATGACATCGGGGTAGTCGGTCTTCCAATGCTCAATAAGCATTTTAAAATTATCTTCATAGACATCCTCGGTGATTGACCATATTAAAGCTTCCGATTCGCCTTGGAAAGAAGCCCACAACATCTCATTATGTTCATATGCTTTCAAGAATTCCTTATTTTTCTTTACTCGTGTCTCCAACGGTAGTTAGCAATATTCTCTAATTCTTTCAACTTAAGTGGTTGAATTTTCGATTGGCAATTTTTCCTCACATTGAACCATATGTGAAACGTACAAAGAAAATTGAATGCATCCAGAAATACCTTCTTAATAGCATACATCAACGATGAGTCTTGATCGGAAACGAACACTTTAGGAAGAGCACCCTCCCGGAAGATTAACTTCAATTGTTCTAACCCCCAAACATAACTCTATTTCTTCTCGTTTTTCAAGAAACAAAAAGCCACGGTGAACGGTGCCTTTGTTGAAGTATGCCCCATAATGTTCATCAACGACATCTCATATTTATTAGTCTTGTACGTGCAATCCAATATAATAACTTGTGGGAAGCATAGATCCAATTGGACGCATTCCGGGTGGGCAAGGAAAAGGTGTGTCACTTGACCGAAGTCATCCAACTTCTTTTGGCAAGCGTAGTTATTCTTCACCCCTAACCACATTACTTGTTGCATCACCATCATACCTTGCAAATTGAGTCTTCTAATCTTTTGTCTTGCATTGTAGATAGTTTGCATAGTCGACTTGTTATTCTTGTTGTCCGCCTTCAATTTGCTAAGAATCCTAGACGGTGGAAAACGTGCTCGTGTCATTTTATCCACTTCTAACATCTCGTCGGGTTTGAGTCGCACTACTTTCGCATGTCCATGAAGGTCTTTGGGACGTGGGTGGTTATGACGACAATCCATATCTTTATTCATTATCCAATATTGATCTTCTTTTTTCAAGGACTTATTCTTGAGGTTGAAAACGATCTTGAAAGGGCAATTTGTTTTCTTCGTCTTCATCCTATTCTTTGTCCCGGTCTTCCCAACATATATGGTACCCTTTTTAACCTTGCTAGCACCGGTTCCACTACGCTCATAAATCATTTCAAACCGATACCCTCGACTTTCTTGTCCTTTAACTAGTACACAATTTACTTTCATCGCGTGTTCCTCAACCCAATCAAGAACTTCGGGTTTAGTTTTCCATCTCTAAGTTCATTCCAAAACAAATAATTTGTAAGAAAAACTTTGGAATATTCCGACAACATTAAGGTAAACAAAAAGTTCTTACATACCAAATCATTTTGGAAGTGATCCTTGGTATCCTCGTGAATTATGTCTACTGGATCAGGTTGATTTTCCATGGGTACAGGTCCGCCAAGCACGATCTACAAATAATATCACAAGGTTAAATACTAGAAAAGGAATATAATAGCAATGTTCGGCTCATTCGATAATCATATTATATGCCGAACCATGAATATTTACAGGTTTCGGCTTATACGATATTCTCAATATGTGTCGAACCACGAACAATATTTTAACCTAAAAATTAACAAACTTATGTTCGGCTCATACGATAATCATATTATGTGCCGAACCTTGAACATTTATAGGTTTCGGCTTATACGATATTCTCAATATATGCCGAACCAATAACAATATTTTAACCCAAAAATTAACAAATTCATGTTCGGCTCATACGATTTTGAATATATAAGACGAACCAGTAATTATTTTTATTCCGGGCTATTCAGGATGTTGTTCGACTTACTATGAAACTTTCATATAAGCCGAACTAGTGTCTAGAAAAAGGGTTGGAATTGAAAATTATAGGTTTGGCGCATGCTGTAAACAGATTCAGTGAGCCGAACCGTTCATCATTTGGTTGATTCGGCTCATAGATGTGAGTCGAACCTCAACCTGGTTCGCCGAACCATGAAGCAAATATCCAAACTTTTGATAATTTCGAGTTATAGAAGTGAGATTGAGCATAAGATAGAAGTGTACCTGTGTATTAGAAGCATTGGGTTCCTCATATATGTACTCATCATCTGGATTTGGCTCATAAAAGTCATCATCTTGAGTTTGTGTTTGAGTTTGAGCTTGAGTTTGAGTTTGTGATCATTCTCATAATCTAAGAAATCATCCATTTGGGAATCATTGTTGTAGTTGATATGTATTTTTCTAGGTTTTTTATATGAATTATGACCCTCATCCTCCATTAAATCAAGAATTAAATTTTTTTCACTTTCTCCTTCTCTTTCTCTCATTCTTAACCAAAACTTTGATTATTTTTTTTCCCAAAATTTTACATCTAAACAACCTTTATAATTCTGAAAATTATCTTAATTACTAAACAAAATATTTAATCACTAATCCAGATTACTAACACTAATACGTAAAGGGTAGATTTGCCATTAAAAAAATTTGGGTTAAGGGGATATCTGATTTTGTTATTTCACAACCTTTTTTGTCTTTATTCAGTATGCCTAGAAAGATTTCAGTATGCCCAAAATCAGGGTTCGTACCTGCCTATCTTTTAGAGACGGAGGTAGTAGTAGAGACATACTTCTCTTCCGACCATAATAAGAGTCGGACATAATGATCAAATAACACAGGTTTACTACGCCTCAAGTCCCGAAAAGATACAACTTCAAAAGTAACTTTTCAACTTAAGTAAAAAAATTCACATATTGGGAGAAATTTTTTAAAATGTTATAGAATTTCTTTTTCTCTTTTCCTGAAACAATTTTTATTTCTTTGGACTTCTGTTTGTTTCTGGTATCCAAACAACATGTTATAAATCAATCAAACCTCTTATATATTATTTTCCTTTCTCCTATTGTAAATCAATTCAACCTCTCATCTAGTATTTATCGTTATGCACGTAACTCAATACACCATGTTTGTACTCAACTTTCACAAGGTCCGACTTCTCTAATTACATTAAGTTTTGCTTTTGTTTATTGGTAACAACAACAATTGCAGAGAAGATCAATTATTACCAAGCTTGGCTCTTGTAAAAACCAATATACATAGTAATAAAAGACTTCTAATTTCCATCTATGTTCTCCGCTAGATAATTATTCTTAGATCTCCACGGGAAATATGGAAGTGAGGTAACACTTGAACTTTCGTAAAAATAAACCAAAAATAGTTTGAGAGGATCAAGATATGCTTTAAATGGAATTGCAAGATTCCATGAAGGTAGAGATGTTGTGGTACTTTCCATTTAGCTCCCAAATATTTTCTACCTTCTACCCGGCAGATACCTGAGGCAAACCTAGTGCACCAACAATTTTAATAACATCATTTAATGAGCTATTACCAGTTTAGGCAACCCAAAGGACACCTTGAAAATCATGTTAATGGAGAGTAGTAGCAAGGTGATAGATGAGAATGAAATGTCTGCAACAACCAAACATTTCAAATAACTCGCATTACCTTGAAGTTCAACAATCCAAATTGAAATCAGAAAAAAAATGTCTTAAGTAAAAAAGAAGGAATCTGAAAGTGTTATAGAACTGAGAGTGTCGTGCACATAACTAATAAGGGAGCATTTACTGATAATCTTTTCAGTTTAAATTTGTTAAAAATAAGAGGAACACCCCTATGGAAACCAATCATCTAACAAGCTATTGCATAAGAATTCACATAATAATTTAAAACTGCAGGTTTTCTTCTTGCGATTTAAGTTGTTTTCAAAATCCACATATCAAAGAGGTATAAGTAATCACGTCAAGACTCTAGTTTCCTTTCCCAGCTGATTTTTTCACGCGTAGAGTACCTTGATTAGTGGTAGTGAAAGCAATAGTATTCCCTGCTTGGCTCTTTGGGTTGTGCCTTCCAAAAACTACTCTCTAGAAATAGACTCAAATTCGGTGAAGCAGTTTGGTTCAAAGCGGGATCTCATATTTTAAGTGAAAGAGGACTATATTATTTGGGAAGCTCCACTTTGGTTCATACACAAAGCATCTTGGTTATTTGGGCCACACATGTCATTCTTATGGGCATTGTTGAGGGATACAGAGTTTCGGCGGTCCACTAGGTGAAATTCTTGATTCATTTCACCCGGTGGTAGCTCTAATCCATTAGGCCTCGCAGAGGACCCAGAGGCATTTGCTGAGCTAAAGGTAAAGGAACTAAAAATGGTCGCCTCGCTATGTTCTCCATGTTTGGGTTCTTCATTCAGGCTATTGTGACTGGAAGGGGTCCTTTAGAAAACCTTGCAAACCACCTTGCTGACCCAGTGAACAACAATGCTTGGTCATACGCTACCAATTCACTCTCGGGAAGTGAGAATAAGCTTTCCAGATGAACAGTCGCGTTTGTTTTCCTCTGTATATCCTTTTACAAGTGAGTTTTGTTGGGTGCAATAATCTAAATAAAGAAAAAATCAAATAAGCAAAAGTTATTCATACTTAGCTTCTTTATAATGGAATTGATCGATTGACAAAACGAACGAGCTTTTCATATCTCCACAACAACAATAAGGCAAAACTTTGGAAAAACAGAGTGAGTCACGTGTTCAACACGTTGTCCTTAAGACATTAGCGCCCGGCTACACTGAAGAGTGATGCTATAGCCCTCACAAGACGGATATCTCGAGGATAAAACACCCTGCTACACCTACTACTAGCATATGTAGTAAATGCTCAACTTGAGCTTGGAAACTCCGAAAAAACCGTTAAGGAAAATCGCGAACTCTTAAAAAACCCTATAAAATATTTTTCCTTAGGGGTCCCTCTAAAATATAGAGAAACCCCTTTCCCATAGATTTTACAAAAATAGTGAATTTGTTTATATAATTGACAAATACAACTTAAGAAGAAAAACTCCCCGATGTGGGACTAAAAAGTTTATATAGTTTCTTAAAACTATTAAAAATTGGAAACTCCACAATGTGGGAATAAAAAGTTTCATTCACAAAAGAAAACAATAAATTATAATTTTTTATTAAAAATTTAAAAAATTATTTTTTTATTAATCGTTTTCCAACAATCCCCCACATGAATGAAAACTTAATAAAACATGAAAACACAGATAGATCTTGGTAAGTCAACATCCCAACCTCACGATCCAAACAGAATAATCGTGCAAGTGTTGAAATCATGCTAGTCATTTCTATGTCCTCTCCCTCACACAAAAGTGTGTTGATCCCAGAGTCATACTACGGATTGCATAAATCATAATAGTATTGAGAGCTTTCATCTTTAGTTCTCACATGGTGAGACTATAGGTATCTTTCACCAAAGTGAAAAAGCATGAACTAGTGAACCCTTAGTGACCTTTAGGTCCTAAGTTCCAGTAATACCAAAACCATCAAAACGAAAATCACATAAAAAGCGAAGGAAATACCATTTTAGGAAGAGGTGTCCATGAGGTCTTGAACCTTTGCTTAGTGAGATATTACCGGAATTACTTGCTAGAGACAGTGAACTATGTCTTGAAATGCTAACATTTGATGTAATTCGCGATAACAACCACGGGTGATATCTCCAAGATTGCTGCCAAGCTCGTGCCGTTTTGTCCAATTTGGCCCTGGACATATCCTGTTTCTCAGAATGCTTTAGAGAATCAAAGCTCATATTCTCATAGGAAGCGGCCCACTTCCTCATTCAGATAGGTGAGTTTCCATAAAGAGTGTTACTGCTACACCCCACTTCAATCTTAAATTGAAACTATAGAACTCATTCAGACTTCTTAAAAGTCATCCTTCACATGCAGTCACACTATCACGTCTACACCATAGGGAAGGGACAGAGAATAAAATTCTCTGATAGTGTTTACCTTTACCCACCACAAATTAGTTATCTCATTCGAAACCTTGATCTTGGGATCTCCAGTCAGCAAGGTTGAGTATCCTTCATGGCAAGTTTAATTTATGAGCTTAAGCCCCTTCCCCCTCGATGCATTTCTAACCATCTCTTGGGATAAACCTTTCGTCAAAGATTGCGCGATATTCTCCTTGGACTTTATCCAATCAATGGAAATAACGCTGATTGAGATTAGTTATTTTCAGCTTTAGCTATTATAGCTTGGCTAACACAATGTATAGATATAGCTGGCACAGGCCTATGCCAGAGAGGAATGTCTTCTAAAAACCATCTTAGGCACTCGGCCCCCTCTCGTGCTTTATCTAACTCAATACTCTCAGATTCCATAATGAATTGAGCAATATATGTTTGTTTGTAAATCTTCCATAAAAACAAACCCTGATGCTAGAGTGAAACATATCCACTCGTAGACTTAGACTCCTCTGAGTCAACTATCCAGTTTACATCACAAAGTCCCTCAAGGACAACAAGATACCTTTGATAAATAAAATAAAAGGTAATAGAGTATTTTAGATATCATAATACTCTACTCAGTGCATTTGAATGCTATTACTCTGGACTACAATTATATCTACTTAACTTACTCACAATATAGGCAATGTCTGGACTCTTACAGTTCATTCATCCTATAACTCTTGAGTATTCAAGTTAAGATACTCCATTACCCTTTTTTCTTAAGTCTACAAGAATAATCGTACGGAGTACAAGCAGGCTTACAATCACACTGATTGTATCTCTTAAGCACAAATTCAAAATAATGAGAATGACTAAGACTACATATGCTAGGCCTAAGTCTTTGAAATCAACGTTCTCATTCAGCGCATGTTTTTAGTGCAATTAATCACATCTATGTTTGTATCAAGTATAAGCATATCATCAACATACAGCCATACAATCACACAGTCATCCTTAACAAGTTACTTGTAAATACACTTGTCAGATTCATTAACTTAAATCCACTACACATTATCACATGATCAAATATTCCATGTCACTGTTTACGTGCTTATTTTATAAACCATACAAAATTTTGTTGAACTTACAAACTTTGTCATCATAACCTTTCACTACAAAGTCCTCAGGTTGGTCTATGTAAATTTCTTTATCTAATTTACGATTTTAGAAAAGCTGTCTTAACATCCATCTGATGTATCTCTAATTTGTTTATGACAGCAATAACAATTAGCATCTCAACGGAAGTATATCTCGTCACATGTGAATAAGAATCAAGGAAATATACACCTTCTTTTAGTTTATAGCCTTTAGCTACAAACTTAGCCTAATATTTTTCTATAGTTCCATATACTTAATGTTTCCTCTTAAAGACTCATTTACATCTCATGATCTTACTCTCTGGAGGTAAACTATAAACCTCCCAAGTCAGGTTCCGACGGACTGAGTCCATTTCACTAAATGAAGCTTCTTACCAGAATGGGATTTCAGTAGATATCAAGGCTTATTTACAAGTCCAGGGCTTAGACTAAGCTAGGCATGTTATGAAATCGGCTTCATAAGAAGTCTCAAGTCTAATTGTTTTACTTCTCTTAGGCTCAACCTTAACTTCATCTTCCTTTAAGATAAGTTCTGACTATTTGAAAATAAATCTAGGGGATCAACAACACATCTCTAATGAGGTGCAGGTTTAAGAATAAACATGTTCAAAGAACTCAGGATCCCTATATTATGTAATAGTATTCACAACAAAGTCAGAAAAATCACACCAAAGTATGAAAAATCAGAACACACAACCAAAAATCTATATGTAGAAGTATACTCAGCATATGAAGACACAATCAACATTTTTGGTTTCTATCTAGTTCTTTTAGGAAGAGGAATGAAAATCTTAGTCAAACACCCCCACACTTTGACATATTCATAAGAAGGTCATCTACCTTTCCATAAATCATATGGAGTTTCATCCGATCCTTAAGGGTACTATATTCATGATAAACTAGTTAAGAGGACTGCTTCCTCTCACAAGACCGCAGGTAATCCTGAACTAATCAACATGGAAATTATTATCTCCTTAAGGATACAATTATTATGTTCAAGGCTTCTAATTGGTTTTCAACTTCAAGTTTATACATCTTAAGGCTTCTAAGGCATCATCCTTATCCCTAAACAAGTATACAAGATAGTACCCCGTACAATCATCTACGAAAGTTATAAACCATCTTTTACCATAGTGGTTTTGGGTTGAACTCATGTCAACTAGGCCTAACTAAATTAATTCTAAGGGATTAGAATTACTATGAACATTTGTGCTAAAAGATTTTATAGCATATTCATTTCACTTTTGTGTTCAATATCCAAACTAAATTTGGGTACGAAGCCTATGCTAGGCAGTTTATGCATTGACTTATAATTTACGGTTCCAAGTCTACCATGCAAAACATTCAAAGACACACAAAAGAAAGCACAAGAATCAACTATGTTCACTTCATCAGATTTTCCTTTAAACTTATATAGATCCTAAGTCTTATAACTGTTGCCTAAAAAATCAATACCCTTAGTTATAACAAGTTTTCCACATTTAATTAAGATCTTCAATCTTTTACCATCTTCAAGAGAACAAGATACAAGATTCTTTCATATGCTCGGAACATGAAAACTTCATTCAGTGTGAGAATATTACAGATATGAGCTTATGCTCGACCTTTCCCTTTTATGCAACCTCTGTCGCAGATGAGTTACTCATATAGAGTTTCTCGACATCCCTTATCCTCTGATAAGAGGTGAACAAGTCTCTGTTTCAACAAACATACTTAGTGGCTCCAGAGTCCACCCACCAGTCTCTCACATAGGTTATTAAAATAACTTACGACATCATGTCAATGAACTCGTTATAATTTGTTTCAACTAAATTATCATTAACTTTCTACTTATTAAGGTTTTATGTTGTCTACACTTTACTGCCATATTGCCAGGAATTTTGCAAACATAACAATCACCCTTAATTAAAGTAATGTTGGATTCAGTTTTACGAAACATACCTTTCTTATGAAGACTATGCTTAGAATTGTGTTTGATGTTATCGCCTTTGTCAGCTTTGGAAGACTTGTGTTCATCCACATGCGCCTGATAGCCATGTTCCTTTTCAATTTCATGTCACAAAATTCGTTTATACTCTGACCACGGACACGGTAATTTCCCAATCACCTAATACACCATATCTCACAAACCTTAGTTCAGATAAAATATGAATTTTTGAAGATAATATCTAGATTTATAAACTTCGTTTGAACCACCATATCAAAAAACTCATGGTTACCCCATAAAAACTACTTTAGTTAACAACAAAATTCTGCCCGTCAGAATTTTTCAGGAACGTTTCTCAGTTTTGTAAAATATCAAAAAAATACTTTTACAACTCCAAAAATTCTGAAATTTTACGTGGGTAACTATCAGGATATCTACTACGTTTTTTCAAAAGGGTTCATCGAAATTCCATCTAGGTTAAGAGATAAACTCGAAACTCTATAGCTGACCAAAAATTCGTTTTTGTTTTTCACTCCACAATTAACATCCATGATTCAAAAACCAACCAACCATTTTTGATTATTACAAATATTAATGTCTTAATATTGTTGGGTGCAATAATCAAAATAAATAAAAAATCAAATAAGCAAAAGTTATTGATACTTAACTCCTTTATAATGGAATTGATCGATTGACGAAACGAACGAGCTTCTCATATCTCCACAACAACAATAAGGCAAAACTTTGGAAAAACAGAGTGAGTCACGTGTTCAACACGTTGCCCTTAAGACATTAGCGCCCGGCTACACTCAAGAGTGATGCTATAGCCCTCACAGGACGGATATCTCCAGGATAAAACACCCTACTACACCTACTACTAGCATATGTAGTAGATGCTCAACTTGAGCTTGGCAACTCCGAAAAAACCGTTAAGGAAAATCGCGAACTCTTAAAAAACGCTATAAAATATTTTCCCTTAGGGGTCCCTCTAAAATATAGAGCAACCCCTTTCCCATAGATTTTACAGAAATAGTGAATTTGTTTATATAATTGACAAATACAACTTAAGAAGAAAAACTCCCCAATGTGGGACTAAAAAGTTTATATAGTTTCTTAAAACTATTAAAAATTGGAAACTCCACAAGGTGGGATTAAAAAGTTTCATTCACAAAAGAAAACAATAAATTATAATTTTTTATTAAAACTTAATTTTTTTTATTAATCGTTTTCCAACAAGTTTATCTTCCACTCAGCAGATACCCGAGGAAAATCCAGGGCAACAATAATTTTAATAACAACATTTCTTGTTCTATGACCAGTTTAGGCAATCAAAATGACACATTAAAGATCATGTTATGGAAGATGAGTATCAAGGAGATGGATGAGAACGAAATAACTGCAACAAACAAACATTTCAGATAACTCTCAATAACCCTAAAGTTCAAAAATCCAAATTGAAACCAGAAAAGATGTCTTAAGTAAAAAGAAACAATCTGAAAGTGTTGTTGAACTGAGAGTGCCATATACATCACTAGTGACAACATAAGGTAGCTTTACTTATAATCTTTTCAGTTTAAATTTGTTAAAATCAAGAGGAACACCCTATAGAAAACGATCATCTAATAAGCCATTACATAATAATCCAGAATTGCGGGTTTTCTTCTTGTGATTGAATTTGTTTGCAAAATCCACATATCAAGTATAAGTGGTCATATTAGGGCTTCAGTTCCCTTTCCCAACCGTGTTCTTGCACGCGGAGAGTACCTTGATTAGTGGTAGTGGAATCAATAGTCTCACAAGTCACGATTATGATCCCGACTCGTGAACATGCTCCATCATTTGTTATCGTTGGGGTCTGAAAAGTTGCCGCAAAGTTTGAAAAATTGCTCATTGTTCCACACCAATCTGTAAACATGCTCCATCATTTGCTATCGCTTAATATACTGTAATTAAAATGATTCCTGACAAGGTTAGTCTTTTCTCATTGGAAAAACAAGACTAATCAAACAAGATGCTCTTTGCGATCATTCCAAATTAATCAGTACATAAGAATGCAAAGATAAAACAACTTCTTGCGTCTTTTTGGAAATCTTCCAAAAAGAGACCCTCAAACTAGAGTAAAAATATATCCCCTCGTAGAATAGACTCCTCTGAGTCAACTATCTAGTTAGCATCACAAAATCCCTCAAGGACAACAAGATACCTTTCATAAACCAAACAAAATGTAATAGAGTATTTTAGGTACCATATTACTCTACTAAGTGTATCCCAATGCTCTGGATTGAAAGTTATATCTACTTAAATTACTCACAATATACGCAATGTCTGGACTCTTACAGTTCATTAAATTCATCAAACATCCTATAACTCTTGAGTATTCAAGTTAAGATACTCCTTACCCTTATTTATCTTGAGTCTATAAGAAGAATCGTACGGAGTACAAGCAGGATTACAGTCATACTGATTTAATCTCTTAACCACAAATTGAACATAATGAGAACGACTAAGACTATAAATAATAGATTATTTTGTAATCCTCATCCCTAAGATTACATCAACAGGGCCTAAGTCTTTCAAGTAAACGTTCTCATTCAGCGCATGTTTTAGTGGAATTAATCACATCTATGTTTGTATCAAGTATAAGCATATGAAAAACATACAAGCATACAATCACACATGCATCCTCAACAAGTTACTTGTAAATATACTTATTGCATCCACTTACTCATCATCATATGATCAAATTTTCATATCACTGTTTTTTTGAACATACAAAAATTTGTTCAACTTACAAACTTTGTCTTCATAACCTTTCACTACAAAGTCCTCAGGTTGGTCTATGTAAATTTCTTTATCTAATTCACGTTTCTGGAAAAGTTTTCTTAACATCCATCTGATGTATCTCTAAGTTGTTTATGACAGCAATAGGAATTAGCATCTCAACGGAAGTAATTTTCGTCACATGTAAATAAGAATCAAGGAAATTTACACCTTCTTTCAGTTTATAGCCTTTAGCTACCAACGTAGCCTTATATATATATATATATATTTTTTCAACAGTTCCATATACCTTACATTTCCTCTTAAAGACTCATTTACATCCTATGGTCTTACCCCCTGGAGGTAAACTAGCAAGCTCCCAGGTCTGGTTCAGACGGACTGAGTCCATTTCACTAAATGAGGCTTCTTACCAGAATGGGGTTTCAGAAAATATTATGGCTTCTTTACTAGTTTGAGGATCTGTCTCGACTAGTGTTACGAAGTCAGGTCCAAAGGAAGTTTTTGTTTTATCCCCTTTACTTCTCATAGGATCAATTTTTACTTCATCTTCCTCTAAAGGTAAAGTCTGACTGGTTGAAGGGACATCTAGGGGATCAACACCTCTCTTACGAGAGTCAAATTTTAATGAAAAATCATTTTCAAAAAACACGACATCCCTAGATTCCATAATAGTATTCACACCAATTTCAGAAATTTCAGAACTCATAACCTTAAATCTATATGCAGTAGTGTGCTCAGGATACCCTATGAAGACGTAGTCAACGGTTTTGGGTCCTATCTTGGTTGTTTAAGGTTTAAGGATGAAAATCTTAGCCAAACACCCCCACACTTTGAAGTATGCAAAAGAAGGTTGTCTACCTTTCCACAATTCATATGGAGTTTTATCTGATCCTTTAAAGGGTATTCTATTCAGGATATAACAGGATGAGAGGACAGCTTCCCCCCACAAGTTCGAAGGTAATCCTGAACTAATTAACATGGTATTCATCATCTCCTTAATGCTACGGTTTTGACGTTCAGCTACACCATTAGACTGAGGTGAAATAAGGAGGGGTAACTTCGTGTATTAAGCCATTTTATATACAAAAATCTCCTATAAGAATTTTATACTTACCACCACGGTCAAACCTAACTTTTTTAATGGTATCATTTAATGGTTTTCAACTTCTAGTTTATATATCTTAAAGGCTTCTAAGGCACCATCCTTACCTCTAAGCAAATATAAATGACAATACCTCGTACAGTCGTCTATAAAAGTAACAAACCATTTCTTACCACCTCTATTTGAACGGATTTCAAGTCAACTAGGTCCGAGTGAATTAATTCTAAGGGTTTAGAATTTCTATGAATATTTTTGCTAAAAAGGTTTTTCTAGCATATTTTGATTCTATGCAAATTTCACATTTGTGTTCTTTTTCCAAACTCAATTTGGGTATGCAGCCTACATTAGCTACTTTATGCATTGACTTATAATTTAATCTAAGTCTACCATGCAAAACATTCAAACACACACAAAAAATTAAAAAAGTTCACTTCATCAATTTTCCTTTAAGCTTATATAAACCCTAAGTCATATAACCAATGCCTGAAAAATCATTTCCCTTAGTTATAACAAGTTTTCCAAATTTAATTAAGATCTTCAATCTTTTACCATCTACAACAGAACAAGATACAAGATTCTTGCATATGCCCGGAACATGAAAACTTTATTCAATGTGAGAATATTACAGATATGAGCTTCTGCTCGACCTTTCCCTTTTATGCGACCTCTGTCGCATATGAGTTACTCATATAGAGTTTCTCGACATCCCCTATCCTCTAATAGGAGGTGAACATGTCTCTGTTTCAACAAACATGCTTAGTGGCTCCAAAGTCCACCCATCATATCTCACATTGGTTATTAAAATAACTTTCGACATCATGCCGCTGAACTCTACTAGTTTGTTTTCAACTAAATTAGCATTAACTTTCTACTAATTAAGGTTTTATGTTGTCTACAATTACTGCCATTTGTCCAGGAATTTTACAAACAAAACAATCACCCTTAATTAAAGTAATGCTAGATTTAGGTCTACGAAACATACCTTTCTTACAAGAGCTATGCATAGTGTTGCATTTGACGTTCTCACCTTTGCCATCTTTGGAAGATTTATTTTTAGCCACATGCGCCTATTATCCATGTCCCTTGTAGATGGCACCTTTCTTACAAGAGCTATGCATAGTGTTGCATTTGACGTTCTCACCTTTGCCATCTTTGGAAGATTTATTTTTAGCCACATGCGCCTATTAGCCATGTCCCTTGTAGATGACACCTTTATTCGCAAAACACAATTCCGAATCAGAACGTATAATATGAATTTTGAAGATAACATATGGATTTACAAACTTCGTTTGAACCACCATTTCAAAAAACTCATGGTTACCCCATAAAAACTAACATTGTCAACAACAAATTTCTGCTCGTCAGAATTTTTCAGGAACGTTTCTCTGTTTTGTAAAATATTGAAAAAATACTTTTACAACTCCAAAAATTCTGAAATTTTACGTGAGTAACTATCAAGATGTCTACTACATTATGCCAAAAGGGTTTATCAAAATCCTTTCTAGGTTAAGAGATAAACTCGAAACTCTACAGCTGACCCAAAAATTCATTTTTTGCTTTTTCACTCCACAAATAACATCCATGATTGTTGGGTGCTATAATTAAAGACAATGAACGATAAAATAAACAAAATTTATTGATATTTATCTCCTTTATAATTGAAGTGATCGGATTGACAAACCGGATGAGCTCCCCAGAAAATTTTGCAGACTCATCAAAATCGTTCTTACCCATTGTTACAGATAGAAAAGACTATCGTGTTAAGATTGTTGCAACTGTAACAATAAAATACTCAATGAAGGTGTTAGAAATAAATTTCTGAAACGCTTAAATAAACACTCAATGGAATTAGCAAACAGAGGACAGAGTCATGTGTCCAACACGCTGTCCTTAACACGATAGTTGACCGGTACGCCTCAAGAATGAGTGATGCCTATACCCTGTGGTCAAGTCGTATCCAGGATAAAACTTCCCGTTGCAAATATTGTTAGCACTACAATACTTTCCCACTCATACGAACTCAACAGCAATGGCACAGAATGAAAGTAAAAAACCACACAGAAGGAGAGAGACGAAAAGAAGAAGATAGTAGCTCTTCTGGACACAAAATTGAAATGAAGAAGTCGAATTCTTTTTTATAGGAAAACGGAGAGGATAAAATCAATGCACATTAATGTGCGAATCAATATTGCATGCGAAATAATGCTGCATGATATCGACATAATTTTGTCATAAAACATTCAAAAAATGGTAAGAAAAATGTCGACATCCAAACACATAAAGTCGTTAAGAAAATTATTTTTGGTTAGAAAATAGATTCACCCAGGTCACCCCCCCCCCCCCCCACACACACACACATTTAAGACAAAATTTTAATTTGAATGTAAAATATTTAAGGAAATAATTTAAAATCATTTTGTCAAAGTGATAAGTCTTGGTTGATCCATGTCCACGGCTAGGCACAAGCCCGAGCCCTAAGACTAAGTGAAAGCAAAAATATTTCACCCCACTCGTTCCACCCACATTGTTTTACTAACTATCCATAAAGGAATAACTATATAGTGGAACTCCTCTTTAGATATACCCAATGTGGGACTAAAGGTTCTATTTCATTCACTCATAAGAAAATGAGTAAGTGCTCTTAGAGACCCAAAGGTCCTAAGTTCAATTCCCACCAAGACCATAAAACCAAAACCAAAACAATAAACTCATTTTTTCCAACATCTTCTTCATACATGATCACTAGCCATCTATAATGACCAGAAAATGGCATGCTAAAGAGAAAGCAATGAACATAGAACTCGAGGAACGATTCGTCAAAGAGTTCCAATCGCCGATAGAACCCGGAGTAAGATTCAAAATGGTTTAAGTTTTTTCTTAAAGAAAAAGATCGACCTTAATAACAACATTTCATGTCCTACGACCAGCTTGGGTAACTAAAAAGATCCTTAATGATTGAAGCTCATATCTAAAAGCTAGTTTGTATGACAAGGAAGTTGTGTTTTTCTCTTTCTACGATATATTGTTTATCTTTAAAAGTAGTACATATTCAATCTTAGTATATGTCCATATAATTAATATCAATTAAGAGACTCATTTCTTTTAGAATTCGTATCTTGAAAGATAGATAACAAGTTTCCTGCTTGGCATAATTCAGATTTGAATATTTGGATACGACTATAATGATCTTGGATATTGATTTTTTGGATCGTCCAAGTAATCTTCTTAACAATCAGGTTCACGGACTTCATCGTTTAGGCTTTCTGACTAAAAAGAGATAGATATATATATATACTTTATATACATATTATCAAGAATCATTAATTTGGTCTACTTGCAATTGTATTACGTTTGGTTCATACAGATTTCCGAACAAAAAAGTTGGTGGTTGTGGGTTACGTTTTCCCTTAGAGAATTAGAACACAGATTCTGCAGATCATGGAGTTATTGCAGAGAATTCCCATAATTAAGTTCAAGTTTTACAGGAATAATGCCTTTATCGCGAAAAATAACAACACTATAATATCTAATTTAGCTCACAATGCAAAATGTGGTTTTGATACTAGCTGGTCATTAGTTAACCCTCCATCATGTATTATGATTATCTTGTCTCGGGGTCATTTCTCCTAGCTTATTTTTTCTAGCAAAAAAGAATTTTTTTTTTAAAAAAAACAAGAAAATAAAGACATTGATAAAATATGGATTAATTTTTTATTTTGCACCGCCATTATATTTTATAGGCCGACACTGTACGGCCATGCTGTTTGGAGACGTCTGATAACTTTTGCCATGAATATGTGAGTTCATCTCATCTCACCACAACAAACCACAAGTTTGTGAATAAAACCTACAAGAGGATACAATGTAGTAAAATTAGATTAAAAAAAAATAGTTATCCACGTTTGACAATATTATAAACAACAAGTCAAATGTATAAAGATCGGAGAATGACATAATAGAAAGTCAAATATCACGATGCTCCGACCACAAAAACAACAAAGTTGCTTAAAAAAACAACAACAAAGATATAAATCATGCACATGTAACCCGATATTTAACAATAACACAGAACCCTTTCATCTCCCCTCTCTCTGCACTTCTCCAGAGAGGAAAAAAAAACAACTTCATCTTCTTGCTCAGATCTACTCTATTTTGGGGGAAGATTTGAGCAAGGATCTCAGTTTATTTGTGTTTTAGTTTTAGAATAACATGATTCTAATTATGCTTTGTTTGCGGGATTTGGCTTCTTTTCTTCACCTGCATGGTGATTTTTGTCTTCACCTTCATGGTGATTCTCTCTCTTTTTTTTTAATGATTGCTTGTTTTTGATTATATATTTGTTCAAGTGCGTCGTCGGATTTAGGTTACTCTCGATTCTTCGGTCAACAAATTTTGCAGATTACTCCTATATCATTGTAGCATTTATTCATCGGGAAGACGTTTATCAAATGGTAAATAAATATTATGAAGACCATCTTCTCTTCAATTCAATCGGTTCTTGCATTAGGTCAGCATTTGGAATTCCTTCTCTTTTCCTTGTCGGAATTTTCAATCATTTATCGCTGCAAGCGGTGTTGTTTCTTGTTACTTTTTGAATTTGATATACTTGAGATCCACGTAATCATGATTTCCATCAATGAAAATTGAATTACCCCAAAAAAAAAGGAAAAAAAAAATCCAACTTCAACTTAAGCTAAATGTAAAAGAGAAAAAGAGCCATGAATTAACTTAAGAAGTATTTAACAACAAACACTGCTCTTCAATGCAACAAGTGGTGGCTTCGTAGAAAAAATTGAATGAATTTTCTTTTTCATAATAGTTTAATGATAAAGATCTATGTTGGTGGTTTGCTAAAGCTATCATAATATTTTATCCTTCTTTTTTTATATGTCCTCTACTTAATTTTGGTCCGTCATTTTTTACCTGTCCCCTTCAGTTTATAGACACATTTTCTCATTAAACTATCAAATATACCTTTAATTTTTTATAACTATAAACTTTTTTTGTTATAAACTCAATCCAAAATCGTAAACAATATCTTCGTATTTAGAGAAACAAATCTAGTTAATATCTTTTCTATTATTCTTCATTTTGTTTAATAAAAATATTTATGACCATAAATATTAAAATCCCAATAAAGTTCCTTAAATTAATGGAAAGATATTTGTTTTTAACTTCTTTTAAAAATAATAAAATTACCCGATATATATATTACACATGCTAATTTTAATTTTAGTAATAATCTATCACAAACTTAAGTCAGAAAAAGAAACACTAGATCGTACTTGTATCGTGTATCAATAATGGCTTATATCAAGAATTTCAACCATCTACCGTTTTTAACTTCATAGATTACTCAGAAAATATATATTTTCCATCTAACACAGAAAATCATAATGTAATCAATCAACAACAAATTAATTGAAGATACACTAAGTAGAGACATTACCTATGGTCTTAAAACCCCCAAAATGTATTTAATCCAGGTCCCGTTTCCAGTAATAAAAAAAGCATTCAATTTCCAATTAAAAATACTTTTTCCTCAGTTTCAGACACTACCCGATTATCAATTGGGTCGTCAGGGTTGAATTTCCTTCCACGTCCATTGGCAGCAAATAACAAACCTACTTTGTTGATGACAGAAGCACATGTGGTGCCATGCCACACAAATCCTTTAACTGGTAAAACTTTACTGGTTATGACCCCCTCATTCCTTTTCTCGCATTCTTCAACTTTTTTTATTATCTTCCATCCATGAACCTTCTTCACGTCGAGATGAAGAAATAGCCATTTTGAAAACCTAGAAGTGGGAGAGGAGAAAGAAGAGAGACAATAGGTTTAGGTATAGGATATCGAGTATGGGAAAATTAGGGTACGGCCCAAAAATATTATTTTCTTATCGGTATGCCCAAAATATTTATCGCTGTGACACCCATAATTATTTGAAATTATGAAAAATATCTCCATAACTCATTATCAGGGTTATAATTATAAAGTAAACTTGAATGTAATACATCTAAAAAATCAGGACTTAAATTTAACATTTTTACCAAAAAGTCGGAAGTGATTGTTCTTTTAGGCAAATTTTTTGAAAACCTGATACATAACCATTATGCAGCCAACAAAAAAAGATGCATAACACATTATGCAGACTCGATAAAGATGCATAAAATGTTATGCACCCATATTTTGGTTCATGCATCTAGTAATTTAGTTATGCAACCACTAAAACGATATATATGCCTAAAAAAAACAATCACAGAAAAAAAGACACATAACGAATTATGCAATCATTTTCTCGACTACATAACAAGTTATGCATCCATTATTTTGTATAATTTCAGTGCTTACAAAAAAGTTGATGCATTATGCAGCCATATTTTCAGATGCATATCAAGTTATGCATCTATTTCCTTGGATGTATAAAAGATTATGCAACAATTTTTTATTTCAGTGCTTGCAAAAAAAAGTGGTTGCATAATGCTTTATGCATCCATTTTATCGACTGCATAACATGTTATGCAGATATTATAGTAAGGGCATGACAAGTTATGCAGTTTTTTTTTGTTTGTTTCAATACTAACAAAAAAGTTGCTGCATAACGTGTTATGCACGCATTTTCTAGACTGCATAACAAGTTATGCAACAACTTTTGTAGATGCATAACAGGTTATGTGGTTTCATAGCTGTGTAACAGATTATTCAACCATTATGACCAACACCAACATGACCAAATACATTCGTAGATTCCCAACCAACAACACCAACACCTCTGAGAAACGGCAACTAAAACAACAAAGTACCGTAACTGAAAATGCGGGGGTACCAAAATAGACCACCAACTTTTTCTTAGGAAATCTGTATGGACAAACTCAATATAATTCTGAGAGTTCAACTTAATGAAACTCAATCTTGGAATATTATAGCGATCCTATATCTCTTTAACTCTTGCAATTAGAACGTTTACAGAACCAAGTCTGTGAACCTAATTACAAAGAGATTACTTGGACAGTACCAAAGACCAATGTCCAAGAATCAATCAAGTCGTATCCAAAAAAAAAAAGGTCGGTGTATCTACTATGATTGCTCAACACACAACCTATGTGTAGATGGTGGATTTTCGACAAAGGATAAATTCACAAACTCATAATTATACGAAGCTCTGATTCAACAATCAGACGTGAGTATCGAGACACGGGTCTCTCATCGAATTCTCAACGGAGAGTACTTTCTCTCAGAGTACATGTAGATATGTAGTCTCACGACTAGACAACGACATATCTCATGAATACTGAATACTTTCAGTGATTATTTCTATATAGAATCACGAGATGGATGGCTCCTAGACAACTTGCTCTGCTAGTATAGAGCGATAACGTCTTCAGGAACAAACAACAAGTTTACCCTGACTATATAAAGGATATGACTTACCGGCAAGCTCGTATCAGGATAATTAACGCTCCTAGACAGCTTTCTCTGCTAGTATAGAGCCAAAAATTAATTACTCCTAATTACAATCGCTCCTACTCCATGGTCGAATCCATGACTGGTCCCATGGAATGACAATAACAATTGTTCTGATTCTATGATCGAATCCACAACTTGATCTCATAGAATAGAAATAACTATATTATCTCATTACTCCAATTTCATGATCGAATCCATAACTGGTCTCATAAATGGTAATAGATAAACCTTAATTACTCCGATTATATAGTCGAATCTACGATCCCATGGAATGGTAATGCTCACTTTACTATTCTGAATTCGTAGTCGAATCCTCAACTGATCCTACGAATTAATATTAAACATATTATTACTCAGTTTTGTGAATTATTCTCAACTGAATTCCACAATTAGTAATAAATAATCAACAACCGGGCGTCTGATCTAGCTCTAAGTAAGCCCCGATTCAAATGGTGAAGGTGTATTCAACGATGATACACTAACAGTCACCGCACGAACGAGTATTTCAAAAATACAATGAAACGGTGAACCTATGCAAAATAGAGAAGAAAACAATAAATAATTAAAAATATTGACCAGGGTGCTGGGAGCACGGACACACGACCGACCTACCGTGTCGCGGTCAATCCCACGCCAGTTTTATATTTGTAATGCATTTTTATTATTTTCCATGATTTGATGAAAATCCTCTCATTTTATCAAATCTCCTACGTCTCGAGGAAACTCCTCGGTTTCATGGTACTTCCATAAATCCATAAAAAATAATATAAAATTAAGGAAAGGAGTGTGGGGCGTGATCATTGGCCAACCGGCCATGCCTTGGTCTCAACCGGCCCCACATCCACGGTTCCTTATTATTTTTTATTATTATTATTATTTCTCTAATTTCATGAAAAAACTCCTTGATTTCATGGTATTTTTGCACAAATCATCAAATAATAATAAAATAATATAAATTATGAAAACTTGCGGGACCGGGCCTTGACCGGCCGGCCATGCCCTAGTCGGTCCCAGACGCCCCTTTGTTTTATTATTTTATTATTAGTTTTCCTTGAATTCATCAAATTCCTTGATTTCATGGTATTTCTCTCAAATTAGGAAAAATTCCCTCAAATCATCAAAAATACCTAAAAAAATATTAAAAAATTATGAAAACTCGTGGGATCGGGCCCAAGACGGCCGGCCATGCCTCCATGGTCCCACACGCCCTTGTTTTTATTATTTTAATATTTTTTGCTTCCCTGAACTCATGAAAACTCCCTAAATTCATCAAATTTCTCAAAAATCATGAATTTTTCATAAAATTATTATAAAATTAGGGAAACTTGTGGGACCGGGCCCTGGCCGTCCGGTCATGCCTTCAACGGTCCCACACGCCCTTGTTTTATTATTTTAATATTTTTTGCTTCCTTGAACTCATGAAAATTCCTTCAATTCATGGAAACTCCCAAAATTCATCAAATTTCTCAAAATTCATGAATTTTTCATAAAATCATCAAAATATTATAAAATTAAGGAAAAGGAACCACGGGACCGTGGTCACGACCGGACGACCATGCCTTGACCACGGCGGTCCCACGCCTCCTCATTCCTTATTTTATAATTATTTTTCATCATCTCATGGTGTTTTTCCTCAGTTTCGTCGAAACCCTAATTTTGACATATTTTCTCGAATGGATGCTCAATTGCACGCCAGAAAATATCAAAATTCTCAGGACTGAGATGCGGACGCCTTGGGGACATGAGAACGCTATCTTGACCGACCAAGATTGGATCTTTGGCTCACGGAAGCCGGTCCCATCAATTTTCACAGTTTTGACCTAATTTGCACAATTGCTCGTATTAGGTCCAAAACTCTCCCAAACACTTTGGATTTTCATGAAGTGATCATCAGGCGGTCACGGGATAACCCAGGGCCGGTTTTATGACTCCATGGTCGGTCCCTCGCCTCGTCATAATTAATTAGGTTTTCTCACCTAAGGCTCAGACGAGCATTTTTTGAATAAATGATTAAACCAGCATTTAATCATTCTTCCACCAACAAATCGTCAACTCTTCAGGAGTTCTTCGTATGTGCTCACATGAGCATATGGAAACTACATGGTTGATTCACGGTCCCATGTAGTCGCTCCCTCCTTCGTCCCATGGTTGAAATTCTGACGAACCATGAATTGATCATCAATTAATCAAATTAGGGTTTCTGAATCCAAGGATCATCATTCCAGATTCTAACCTTAATAATCTACAATGGCTACCTCATGGTCATTAATTTTATTAATTATGCTCGGTTCAACGACCAATATTCTAATTAATATTTTTGGTACACTGCCAATAATCCATCAGATGAGCAACACATGTTCAGACGATCAAATATTTAACAATTCATCACATGAGCAACATTGCTCAGATGTGGAATATTTGCTCAATATTGGTTCAACAATCAATATTCAACAATCCATCGAATGATCAATACTTGCTCACTTCATCGTAAGAACTATACCTCTGTCTCATGACATGTTCAATTCATGAGTTTCAGAACATCATGTTCAACTCAACGACTACATGGACTCATCGTCGTCAATCGTGTCACTTGGGGGATATCACTTAGGGTTTTTGGTCTGGCGGTCTACGGCACGTGTGTTCAAACACACGACGGAAAGTGAGCAAGTCGTGCAATCAATTGAAGGAATTCACGAGGTAGTGGGTGGAAAATCGACCAAGTCTCCACACGTTGAGCAACTGGTTTCAAACACGATCTCCACTTTCCCACTCCTTGATTCCATCAACTGTCACACTTCATGGAATCATGGTGTCTATAATTCCAGCAATATAAATAAGTCTCTGAATCATGATTGAATGGGCATCATCAGTATCATCAATCTCACGTCAAACTGACAACACGAGATCATCAACTCATCAATTGAGCAACTACTCTCAATTGAGCAATTTCAATCACTCAGAGCTTATCGTATTCAGAATTCACACACCCACAATATTTGATTACCATTGATTCCACACATTTCTCAGCTTCCCTCCTACAGATCAACCCATCCTCTCTTGTGACCGAATTTACTCTGGAATGGTCATTGTCTTGATTTAGGCCGGAGTACTACAGATTGATCTCTCGAATCTAAATCACCCCCTTTGCAGCGGTGCATCTGTGTGAGGTTTAACATTTCACTCGGTTCGAGGAGTCTCCTCCGTACGGTCGTCTCCTCAATTCCGTAAAAACCAGCAAATTGTTTTTCCCCATCTACAGATTGGCGATCAAAGTGGGAGATTAATCTCTCGATTGCAATCTAACAATCTCACAAGATGGTTGGTCTTAGGACTAATTCAACTAATTCAGATCAGAATATTTCAAACGCCAACATTCCTCATGTTACACCTGGCGGCATGGAAGGCAGAGGGGTCCCGACTTTGGCAGAGTTCGCTCAAATCCTAAAGGTCCATACCAGGAATATGGACCCGATGAAGGAGACGATAAACCACATCCTCGACTTTCTCATCAAATTAACATCCGAGGTAGGCGGTACCTCCGCTACAGAAGTCTCAACACCGGGGACTGAAGCATCATCTGACCCTCGAATCAACAGCTTCACCACATAGGAGAAGCCGGTGGAACAAGAGGTCACACATTTGATCGAAAATCTATGTGAACTCTTGCACTTCTCTAGGGATCGACGCACAAACACATTTTCAGCACTCAACCAAATATCATCCAGCGTGCAAATAACGCCACCAACACCATCAGTTGAAGAAGTCTCCCTAGTGCCTGAGCATTCGATCGATAACATATCTTTTGGAGAAGAAGATCGCTTGACGGATGAAGGACACAATCAAGCATTGTATGTCACCGGTTTCATCAAAGGCACCGAATTTAGAAGAGCTCTTGTTGACACCGGTGCTTCTACCAACATTGTCACCATGAAGACTCTCAGGATGGCCAGGTCCCACAAGGTAAAATCGTTCGCTATCCCATCCTAATGACAGGATTTGAAGGAAGTCAAAGCCATACATATGGATATGCATACATAGATTTGAGGGTGGGGACGATTCGATCGAAAGCGAAGTTTCATGTGATCGAGCAAGAACCTGACTACCATATAATACTGGGACGCCCATGGCTCCATGATAATAAGGTGGTTCCTTCAACATACCATCAATGCATGAAGGCCCTTCTCGACAACAAGATCGTTCGCATTCCGGCTTCTCCTTATGCTCCCTTCTATGATACTGAGTTCCTTGAATCTCAAAAAGGCATCCCGGAACCTCCAAGCAGGATTCACAGTACTCCACTTCCAAGCTGGAAGACTATTGAGAAGGCTGATAACGATCCGTCATCCTCAGCTGCTAAAATGATCGAGTCACATACTACACCGACTAAACGCCATAATGATCAAGTCTCAACTCCAGGGACAAACTTCACGACCGATCGAGACGTAGAAGGGCCGACGGAAAGATTAGCAATTAATCGGGGAGAACGATGAAAAGTCTTACCACCATGAAGAATCATGTCAGAGTGAGCAATCACTTGAAGAAGTCCAAGATGCCCCACAAAAACTACAAGACGGCACTGACTCTACCACTGACGATCTTGAAACAATCAACATTGGGGCTGAAGACGATCCAAGGCCAATCCTGATCAGTTCAGCCTTATCACCAGAGGAGCGGACCGAGCTGGTGAAATTATTAAAAGAATATCAATATGTCTTCGCCTGGATGTACGAAGAAATGCCGGGTCTGGATGACAAACTCGTCACCCATCACCTACGCATCGTACCTGGTTCCAAAGATGTCAAAAAACCGCCCAGACAATTTAGACACGAAGTCGAGGAGAAAATCAAGGTCGAAATCCAGAAACTGTTGGCAGTAAGATTCATCAAACCTATTCTTCATCGAACGTGGCTAGAAAATGTGGTACCTGTTAAGAAGAAAAATGGTCAAATCAGATGTTGTGTCGATTTCAGGAACTTGAATAAATGTTGTCCGAAGGATGATTTCCCTCTACCCAACATTGATATGATCGTTGATGCAACCAGCGGTCACGGTATGTTCTCATTCATGGACGGATATAATGGGTACAACCAGATCAAGATGTATAAACATGACGCCAACAAGACTGTATTCCGTACTCCCATTGGGAATTTTCACTATACCGTGATGCCCTTTGGATTAAAGAATGCTGGTGTCACCTATCAACGAGCCATGACTGCCATATTCCACGACATGATGCACAATCAAGTAGAAGACTATGTTGATGATGTGGTGGTAAAATCGAAGACTCGAGCATCTCATCTTGAAGTTCTAAGGCATGTGTTCGAAAGGTGCATAGAATACAAATTAAAAATGAATCCTTTAAAGTGCGCATTCGGAGTTTCTTCCGGAAAATTCTTAGGATACCTGGTCACGGCTGAAGGGATCAAAGTCGATCCCGACAAGGCAAAAGCTATTACCACCATGCCTACTCCACGTACCATGAAGGAACTACAGAGCTTTATGGTCAAGGTAAATTATATTCGACGCTTCATTCCTGGATTAGCTCAACTCATTGCTTCGTTCACGCCTCTGCTGAAGAAAGGAGCAAGCTTCACCTGGACAGCTGTTCAACAAGAAGCTTTCCATAAAATACAACAGATATTATTGTCATCGGCCATCATGAGGTCTCCAGTGTAGGGACGAGCTCTGATTCTTTACACAGCCTCCAGTGACGTCGCCATCGTCGCACTTCTCGCTCAGGAAGATGACGAAGGCATCGAACGACCGATTTACTACTTCAGCCGCACAATGAGAGATGCTCAACTCCGATACCCAAATGCCGAAAGGTCATGCCTGGCATTGGTACATGCAATCCATAAGTTCATACATTACTTACTATCTAAAAGGGTCGTACTCATCTCCAAAGATGATCCCGTAAAGTTCTTTCTATCAAAGCCAGCCTTGATAGGAAGACCAGCGAAGTGGCTACTCCAGATGTCAGAATTTGACATAGCTTGCACGCCACCTAAATCCATCAAAGGTCAAGCGATCGCAGACTTGCTCGCTACTTTTCCAGGGGAAGACATAACAACACTACATGAAGAAGTACCCGGCGAATTCCCAGACATCTTAGTCATCAAGGAAGAAACATGGCTTCTATACTTTGATGGATCTTCCACCCCTAGTAGTGACACCGAAGGAGCGGGCATAGTGTTGGTGTCTCCATCTGGTGAAGCTTTCTCACATTCGTTCAAGTTGGATTTCCACTGCACCAACAACTCAGCGGAATATGAAGCCTTCCTATTAAGATTATCCTTGGCCAAGCAAGCAGGAGCAACACACCTCGAGATAAGGGGAGATTCAAAATTATTGGTCAACCAGATGAATGGAACGTATTCTCTCAAATAAATCACACTCGCTCCATTCAGAACCGAAGCTCAGCGAATGTTGACCTATTTTGCTGACGCAACGATCGTCCATACTGGACGGACTAACAACAGGCATTCTGATTGCCTAGAAACTCTCGCCTCCAAGCTGCAATTCGAAGGAGCACAGAAAACGATCATTGTACAAAGACGTACGGTATCATCAACTTGGCTCACTCAGATCGAAGACATTCCAGCGAACGATTGGCGAGCACCCATCACTCATGAATTGAGCAACTCTATTTCAGAAGGCCAAATCAGCCTCAAGGAATTGAAAAACTACTTCTTGCTTCATGGAGGGATATACTATCGAAACCCTGATGGATCTCTATCACGATGTCTTGGGAGCGACGAAACGGAAGAACAGCTCAAACGCATACATGAGGAAGTCTGTTGGCAAACGTTAGTGGTAACACTTTACATAAAGCTTCAAAGAATGGGGTACTACTGGACATCTATGGAGACTCAATCGAGAGCTTTACAAGGATCTTGTCCTGATTTCCAAACACCTCCTCATCACTTGGAGGTTTTGACATCCACCACACTGGGGACTGGAGGGAGCCTTACATCAAATACCTTCGGGACAACGAACTACCACTGGAAAAGAAGCAAGCAGTCAAACTCATTCAGAAAGCTAAGAGATTTGTCCATCTCGATGGGATCTTATACCGCAAAAGCTTTGGTGGAAATTTACTAAGGTGCTTAGCCGAACATGAAATCCCTACAATCCTGAAGGAAGTACATGATGGAGAACATCAAGGAAAGAAGAAACTATTTCTTCAAATTCATGAGAAATATTATTGGCCAACCATGGAAGATGATGCAGCCGCACACGTTCAGAGGTGTCACCAATGCCAAACTCATGGTAATCTCATCCACACTCCTTGTCTCCCATTGAATTCTGTGAATAGTCCGTGGCCTTTCTACAGCTGGGGACTAGATATCATTGGGAAGATCAATCCAGCATCTTCAAAACAACATGAATACATCATCACTGCGACAGAGTACTTCACCAAGTGGGTCGAAGCTATTCCTCTTCGAAGCACCACTGGAGTTACGATTGCCGCCTTCATCAAAGAGCACATAATATGCAGATTCGGAGTTCCTAAGCATATCATCACAGATAACGGAACTCCTTTTGCCAATCAAGATGTTGAGAAGCTGCTCAATAAATATGGGATCAAACAAATCTTCTCCACGCCTTACTATCCACAAGGAAATGGTCAAGCAGAAAGTACCAACAAGACTTTGGTCAGGATTATCAGTCGGACGATTCATGACAATCCTCGATCATGGCATGAGCAATTACCCATGGCTCTATGGGCTTACAGAACTGCACCAAGGAGCTCGATCGGTACTTCGCCATATTCCCTTGTCTATGGAGCCGATGCCATACTTCCAGCAGAAATCAAAGTTCCCTCAGCCAGGATTGCAGCATCCAGTGGTGTACAATGGGATGAGGCCGAAATCTCCAGATCAAGAATCGCTGAGCTAGATATGCTGGAATCAAGGAGAACCAAGGTGGAAAAATATGTGGAGCTACAAACAGAGGATCTCCAGAGCCTACAACAAAATGGTAAGACCTCGAACATTTCAAGTAGGAGATTTGGTATTAAAGACGGCAAAGCACATTCAACAAGACATGTCCGCTCCTAAGTTCTCTCCTAAATGGGAAGGGCCATATGTTGTTATCAAAGCAGTGTCTAGCGGATACTACAAAATTTTAGCAATCAATGGAGGAAAGGAAGGAAACATCATCAACAAATGGCTCAAAGCTTATTATGCCTGATCCATGAAACAAACTACCTCTTCATCATTTCAAGCATTTTCAAAAATGTAATTTCATTCCTCCAAAGAGCATGCGAATGCTCCTTTGTTCATTAAACATTTCAAAATGAGCAAAATTCGTTCATACCATGATCAACTGTTTCACCTAACTAGAAACTCAGATTTACTCAAAAACAACCACAAATGCTCACTCAGAGCAAACCATCCAGCAACGGATCCCTGTAAGAAGCCTCGTCAAGCTTCTTCTGAAAAATCTTGGTCTTTGCCTTCAAGTCTTCGACCGCTTTCTCAACCCTTGCCGACTCCAGAGCCAGTATCCTCTCCTCATCCAGTAAAGCTGCATTCATGGAAATTGCATCAGCAGCCTCTGCCCCTTATGAACCTTGATTATCTCAAGACGACGACGGAGCCAGCTTACATTGAATCGCAATATCTCACAATTCGAGATCATTTCATCCCATTGGTGCAGCTCATGGTTTTTGACGTCTCGCAAGTGCATCTGATTCATTTCGATGATCGGCAATAACCCCGCTACCGTGGTTAAAAGGGTTGGAAGAAAACCTTTCCACACTTCTGTGGTGGCAATGTGACCATACTTCTTCCAGATCTTGGTGTACAGAGATACATGACATTTGGGAACCACGAATCCGCCGACCATTTCATTGTCTGGGAAGGTATTAATCAATGGGGCTTCGAATAAAAGTCCAGCGGTTGGGTATTCACGAGCATGGACACCGTCTCCGGTCTCCACGGATCCTACAGAATCTTCACATGCCTGGTTGCTGCTTTCCTCCCTCAACCACGGTCACGGACTTTCCACTCTTTCTTCGTCTAGCATCGACGACGACACGGACATCCGCCTATGATGAAAAAAGTGTTAATCCCGGGACTCAGTACAATCTCAAGAGTCATAGTTTACTTACAGACGATCCAGCTTCAGCACGAGCCGATCCATACCGGGCAGGAGCTCTAACAGTCCGCTTAGGCCTTGCATTATGAGGAGTAGCATTCTTCTTACAGTCCTACGACAAATCATTTCTTGTGATCAACAATCGAACAGAGACAAGAAAGGAGAGAAGAAGAAGTGTACAACTTACTGAGATAGACGTTGCCATTTCACGCTTCGACTGAAGATCATCTTGAGAAGAAATGCTATTGCTCGACATGACGGCAAGGAGAGGATCAAAACTTCTCTGCACGATGAAACTGACTCAGGAATGGAAGAAATATTTGCGTGGATCATAGATTTGGAGTCTTGAGATATATATATATATATATCAGGCGATAGTTATAGTCAACTCAGTTACGAGTTCACTGAAACCCTAGGCTTCAAAGATCGATACCGAGACACGGAGGAAAATAACACACTGGGGACTGAACATCACGGGTCAAAGGATAGGCCACGCGCCTTGTACACGTCATGAATTCTCGCCGTGTTATGTTACTTCTCATGAAAATCGACAAGTCATGATGAATTTGGATATATGGACATCGGTCCATGTCATGGATTAGAAGAAATCGACGTTAACAAAATGTTCATCATTCAGAAGAAAAGTCTAATTGAAGTAAAGTCGTTTAAACAGTCAAAAGAAAGATATACTATGAAGACTAAAAAGGAATGCTCTACCATCTACAAGAAGATGGAAGTAAAACTACTCGTCGGACTCATCCGAATTGTCAGCTTCATCGTCACTGTCCTTCTCGGAATCATCTTCTTCAGAGTCACTGTCAGGATCATTGGTGAAGTCCGGTGGACGGAAGATAACATCATCATCTGAATCCGAATTATCTTCTGCTGCAGCTTCAGCTTCAATTTTCTTCATCGTCCTCCGATGCTCTCTTTCATATCGATCAGGCTTAATGTAACGCTCGGATGGTTCCCATGTGATCTCTCCTTCAGAAGCATCAGCATCAGAATCAGAAGGCACCCCATCCAAGAATTGACGCTTCTCCTCAACCCTCTGTCTCTTACGCCGGGTGCGATCTTTTTCACGTTGACGGGCATCCTCCTTTTTGTCTTCAGCTCTTTTCTTTTCGAGTTCAGCAAAAGAGACTCTTCGCTTACCAAAGGAACATTAGGCTTCGCCCCTTTGGGTAACCCTAGCCTTCGATTTCGCTACAGGAGCGTCGGAATCCTCATCAAGAGCCAGAGGAAGAAGAGGAATACCAGTAATCGTAATTGTTTACTGTTGGTCGACATTTTCTGGAACCGGAAGATCAAAGATTACTACCATGTAAACAAACCAACATCAGCAAAAAATGGTAACTCTTAACTCTTACCTTTTATACTTCCACTAACAATAGTGATAGTAATACTAGAGTTAACACCTCAAAATCGTTCGTCTCTTCGAAAACTGCAAAAAACGAAACTTTATTAATTTCGAAACTGATTTTTCATAAATCACGGACACAATTTTCATAATGTGAACATTCACACAACTGACCTATGAAGTTTACAACAATAAAATATTTCATCATAAATATATGTCTATCTTCGAAGGTTCCTCAAAACCCACGTTTCTGATTTTTCGAAAAAAAAGCAATTAATGCAACTTGCATACATAAATCTCAAGATTTTATTAATGAAAACAAATCATGAAATAAAATATCATCATATTTTCACAATATATGTCACGGCTGCATATACATATAAAAAAAAAATTTTTTCCTTCGTATCGTCGTTATTTGTCTTTAAAACGAAGGTTTATTTCAAAAAATATTGTGAAAGCTCACATCTCATACATATGATAAAGTTTTGTATTTACATGAAAGCTCATAAGCAAAATTTTATCACTGGACACAAGTTCATCATACATATTTTCCTTCGTGTCATCGTTATTTGTCTTTAAAACGAAGGATTATTCCGATTTCATGAAAATTCACTTCTTTTATGATAAACCTTGGTATACATGAAACTCATACTAAGTTTTATCACTGGACCTAGGTTCATATTAAAAAAAAATCTCTCCTAAATCAGGGATTATAGTTAGTTTTCAAAACTAACGATCGAACGAACATACGTTTTCAAAAACGAGGGTTTTTCATAAAACTCACACTAATATACACACATGTATATAACTTCATCATGATCAAACATGAACAACTCATGAGGATCATAAACATCAGCAAAAAAAAAAAACGTACCTGGGACGCCGGAGGAATTGGCCGACGGCGGCAACGACGGCACGGCGGCGGTGGTGGTCCGGCGGTCTCTCCTGCTGGCGTGAAGGTGATGATGAGAGCTGGTCGTGAGAAAAAAAAAGGATTAATCCCTTTTATATCAATTTTATTTCCAAAACCTAATTTTCTAAGGATTTCCTTATTGGGCCCGACCCGCGAATCCTAACCGACCACGGACTCGTCGTCCAAACCAGCGGTTCAACACCAATTTATGCTCATCAAACGATGCTCCAATCATGACATTGAAGCCTTCATCAAGTCGTGGTTTGCTCATGCTCTCTAAATCCGGTAACGTCTCAACTTACGACTAAGTTCAATTACTGGTATTATTATTTATGGCCGGAAAATCACCATTTAATGCTGACTGAGGAACACAGCTTTCCTCAGTAAGCAGGGGACTTAATGTAGATGGTGGATTTTCGACAAAGGCTAAATTTAAACTCATAATTATACGAAGCTCTGATTCAGCAATCAGACGTGAGTATCGAGACACGGTCTCTCATCGAATTCTCAACGGAGAGTACTTTCTCTCAGAGTACATGTAGATATGTAGTCTCACGACTGGACAACGATATCTCATGAATACTGAATACTTTCAGTGATATTATATAGCATCACGAGATGGACGGCTCCTAGACAGCTTGCTCTGCTAGTATAGAGCGATAACGTCTTCAGGAACAAACAACGAGTTTACCCTGACTATATAAAGGATATGACTTACCGACAAGCTCATATCGGATAATTAATGCTCCTAGACAGCTTGCTCTGCTAGTATAGAGCCACAAAGTTAATTATTCCTAATTACAATCGCTCCTATTCCATGGTCGAATCCACGACTGGTCCCATGGAATGACAATAACAATTGTTCTGATTCTATGATCGAATCCACACTTGATCTCATAGAATAGCAATAACTATATTATCTCATTACTCCGATTTCATGATCGAATCCACAACTGGTCTCATAAATGGTAATAGATAAACTTAATTACTCCGATTCTATGGTCGAATCTACGATCCCATGGAATGGTAATGCTCACTTTATTATTCTGAATTCGTAGTCGAATCCTCAGCTGATCCTATGAATTAATAATAAACATCTTATTACTCAGTTTTGTGAATTATTCTCCACTGAATTCCACAATTAGTAATAAATAATCAACAACCGGGCGTCTGAGCTACCTCTAAGTAAGCCCCGATTCAAATGGTGAAGGTGTATTCAACGATGATACACTAACAGTCACCGCACGAACGAGTTTCAAAAATACAACGAAACGATGAACCTATGCAAAATAGAAGAAAAAATAAATAATTAAAAATATTGACCAGGGTGCTGGGAGCACGGACACACGACCGACCGACCGTGTCGTGGTCAATCCCACGCCAGTTTTATATTTTTAATGCATTTTTATTATTTTCCATGATTTGATGAAAATTCTCTCATTTTATCAAATCTCCTTCGTCTCGAGGAAACTCCTCGGTTTCATGGTACTTCCATAAATCCATAAAAAATAATATAAAATTAAGGAAAGGAGTGTGGGGCGTGACCATTGGCCAACCGCCATGCCTTGGTCCCAACCCCCCCCACCACGGTTCCTTATTATTTATTATTATTATTATTATTTCTCTAATTTCATGAAAAACTCCTTGATTTCATGGTATTTTTGCACAAATCATCAAATAATAATAAAATAAATAAATTATGAAAACTTGTGGGACCGGGCCTTGGCCGGCCCCAGCCCCCTAGCCGGTCCCACAGCCCCTTTGTTTTATTATTTTATTATTAGTTTTCCTTGAATTCATCAAATTCCTTGATTTCATGGTATTTCTCTCAAATTAGGAAAAATTCCCTCAAATCATCAAAATACCTAAAAATATTAAAAAATTATGAAAATCGTGGGACCGGGCCCAAGCCGGCCGGCCATGCCTCCACGGTCCCACACGCCCTTGTTTTTATTATTTTAATATTTTTTGCTTCCTGAACTCATGAAAACTCCTTCAATTCATGGAAACTCCCTAAATTCATCAAATTTCTCAAAATTCATGAATTTTTCATAAAATCATTATAAAATTAGGGAAACTTGTGGGACCGGGCCCTGGCCGGCCGGTCATGCCTTCCACGGTCCCACACGCCCTTGTTTTTTATTTTAATATCTTTTGCTTCCTTGAACTCATGAAAACTCCTTCAATTCATGGAAACTCCCAAAATTCATCAAATTTCTCAAAATTCATGAATTTTTCATAAAATCATCAAAATATTATAAAATTAAGGAAAAGGCACCACGGGACCGTGGTCACGACCGGCCGACCATGCCTTGACCACGGCGGTCCCACGCCTCCTCATTCCTTATTTTATAATTATTTTTCATCATCTCATGGTGTTTTTCCTCAGTTTCGTCGAAACCCTAATTTTGGCATATTTTTCGAATGGATGCTCAATTGCACGCCAGAAATATCAAAATTCTCAGGACTGAGACGCGGACGCCTTGGGGACACGACACGCTATCTTGACCGACCAAGATTGGCTCTTTGGCTCACGGAAGCCGGTCCCATCAATTTTCACAGTTTTGACCTAATTTGCACAATTGCTCGTATTAGGTCCAAACTCTCCCAAACACTTTGGATTTTCATGAAGTGATCGTCAGGCGGTCACGGGATAACCCAGGGCCGGTTTCATGACTCCATGGTCGGTCCCTCGCCTCGTCATAATTAATTAGGTTTTCTCACCTAAGGCTCAGACGAGCATTTTTGAATAAATGATTAAACCGCACATTTAATCATTCTTCACCAACAAATCGTCAACTCTTCAGGAGTTCTTCGTATTTGCTCACGTGAGATATGGACACTACATGGTTGATTCACGGTCCCATGTAGTCGCTCCCTCCTTCGTCCCATGGTTGAAATTCTGACGAACCATGAATTGATCATCAATTGATCAAATTAGGGTTTCTGAATCCAAGGATCATCATTCCAGATTCTAACCTTAATAATTTTAACGGACCTCATGGTCATTAATTTTATTAATTATGCTCGGTTCAACGACCAGTATTCTAATTAATATTTTTGGTACGCTGCCAATAATCCATCAGATGAGCAAACATGCTCAGACGATCAAATATTCAACAATTCATCACATGAGCACACTTGCTCAGATGAGGAATATTTGTCTCAATATTGGTTCAACAATCAATATTCAACGATCCATCGAATGAGCAATACTTGCTCACTTCATCGTAAAACTATACCTCTGTCTCATGACATGTTCAATTCATGAGTTTCAGAACATCATGTTCAACTCAACCGACTACATGGACTCATCGTCCCATCAAACCACGAAGTCATAATTGACTAACAACCACGAGACGTCAATCGTGTCACTTGGGGGATATCACTTAGGGTTTTTGGTCTGGCGGTCTACGGCACGTGTGTTCAAACACACGATGGAATGTGAGCAAGTCGTGCAATCAATTGAAGGAATTCATGAGGTAGTGGGTGGAAAATCGACCAAGTCTCCACACGTTGAGCAACTGGTTTCAAACACGATCTCCACTTTCCCACTCCTTGATTCCATCAACTGTCACACTTCATGGAATCATGGTGTCTATAATTCCAGCAATATAAATAAGTCTCTGAATCATGATTGAATGGGCATCATCAGTATCATCAATCTCACGTCAAACTGACAACACGAGATCATCAACTCATCAATTGAGAAACTACTCTCAATTGAGCAATTTCAATCACTCAGAGCTTATCGTATTCAGAATTCACACACCCACAATCTTTGATTACCATTGATTCCACACATTTCTCAGCTTCCCTCCTACAGATCAACCCATCCTCTCTTGTGACCGAATTTACTTTGGAATGGTCATTGTCTTGATTTAGGCCGGAGTACTACAAATTGATCTCTCGAATCTAAAGCACCCCCTTTGCAGCGGTGCATCTGTGTGAGGTTTAACATTTCGCTCGGTTCGAGGAGTCTCCTCCGTACGGTCATCTCCTCAATTCCGTAAAAACCAGCAAATCGTTTTTCCCCATCTATACTATGATATTTCAATTGTAAAGATAAAAAATATAATTCGGAAAAAGAAATAACACAGACACCAGAAGTTTCATTAACGATGAAACCAAAAATGTAGAAAAATCCTGGGACCTAGTCCAGATTGAACACCAAACTATATTAAGCCGCTATAGACACTAGCCTACTACCAGTTGACTTCGGACTGGAATGTAGTTGAGACTGAATTAAACCCTCCCAGCAATTAAGTTACAGTCGCGTTCCTTACGCCACTTGAATCCCAGCAGGACTCCGCGCAATTGATTCCCTTTGATGACGTCACACCAACTAAGGGTTGCTTCAACTCAATTGAAGACTTTAAACCAATTTGCCTCCCACAGATTAAGCATATATGTTATTTCCTTTACGATCAAAATTTTTGATCAAATCGACAGCAATAAACAAAGTCTAGCTAATTGTTAGAGCACTGCTCGGCCGAACTCGCAAGCGTTGCTATCTCAAGCTTGTTTGTCAAGTTTAGTTTCCAAAACTATAAGTCTTGATTTCTAGTCTACTTATAGCTATGTCTCGGATTAGGATAGTAAGTGTAGTTAATCCTTAGACTCCACGTTTTTCATTGAATGAAGATGAAGAACTATTCAAAGGAACTTGTGGAACTTCATCAACAAAATATATGTGGAGACTTGAACTTATTTATCACTCAAAAGTCTATCTATTCTATCTCCTATTTTGAGACAAAAGTCGTATTGCTATATAGACTTCAATTATACACATTTGTTATTTCGAGCTGAGTTTAACTCACTTATCCATTTCTCGAAATATGTGTTGGTAAGCTTTCGCTTTAACCAAGTTCATCTTTACTCTTGACGAAAGTCACATTGATTATTTCAATAACTTGAAAATCGCTTTGATGCTAATATTTTATGGATAACAACTATTGCCATCCTCTAAGAAAGTTTCAATGATTGAAATGAGAGTTTAGAACAAGTAACCATGTTTGGATATAAGCATAGTGTGTATTCACATTTGTGTAAAAATCTAAAACCGGGAACCTAAGTATGTGTACCCGTACTGGTTGGTTGTTGGAAGTCTGGAATCTAGGTATGTGTACCCGTACGCGTACTAGCGGAAGTTTGGGTTCCGTGAATTTCTGCTGGAAATTGGAATGTGAATTGGCATGCGTACCCGTACGCGTACTGACGTAACCAAACTCGGTCCGGCTACTTAGGTATGCGTACCTGTTTGCGTACTTAAGTAGGTTACTTTATAAAATCGGTTTGTTCATGAACTAAAACCTTTATATAATAGGGAATGCAATCTTTTGCAAACCGTGGATATGATGTTCATGAATTGATTCGAGTGAATCAAAATCGATTTTGTTTGAATTATGTCTTGTATACTTCTATGAGATCTAAGCAATTGAACAACTCTCTAACTAGTTCAGTTGAGTCATTTGAACTAGCTATGGTGAAGATGAATAAGGTTGATATGAAAGTGCTCATATGGCTAACCATTGGTTAACTATTGTTGAACCGACTAAGTGTACATGTTTAGAATAGTTACCCAAACCTAAATGAAGTTACATTTCATTTGTGTATAACAAGATAAGTTCGATCTAACAGTTGAAAGATATTAGCTTGAATCTAATCAGGTTTTCATCTAACGGTGAATATTAAATGCTTTGTTACCAAGGTAACTTAGATTGCAAACCCTGATTTGAAATCTATATTGTTAGAGCATTGCTCGGTCGAACTCGCATGTGTTACTATCTCAAGCATGTTTTCCAATGTTAGTGATCAAAATTATATGTCTTGATTTCTAAATTACTTATGACTAAGTCTCGGTCTAGGATAGTTAGGAATAGTTTAGCTCCAGACTCCATGAGATTATCTTAGTTGAGTCTGACTATCAAATCGAGAGATTGAGATATTAACTCTTTGATATACTTTTATCTAGATTGAGTCTGACTATCTACTTGATTCTCTAGAAAGTATATTGGAGTTAGTCCATACAGATTTCTAATCGAAATATTGGGTGATGTTGTTAGACCCCCGCTTTTTCATTTGGTATCAGAGCAGGAAAACACGTTAAAGACCTTATAAGTCTGTGTTTGTAGCGATCTGATTATAGACGAGTCTATCACTAATAACGTACCAGTTCAGAAATTACCATATGATTCTAAAAGCTTGGATTCACCTGAGAGAACTGTCAAATCTAAGTCAATATCTAAACATTCGCTTGATGTAAAAACTTTTGATTGGGAAACTCTCCTAGAAGAACAGTTGGATGAACTTTCTGATGAAGGTGATTCAGATATTGATAGAGATGTTGATGAGGAAGTCTCAGAGTATGTTAAGTTTTTGGATTCGTGGAATATGAAGAAGATTACAACTTCTCATGTTTCACCTCTTCTGACTCCTCTCTGTTGAGAAAACAAGAAATTTAGAAGATGTTACGCAGGTGTTTATTTTTCGAATCGTTCTATCAAATCGATCCTCAAGGATTCTGAGGAAAACCCACGTATGAAGTCACTTGAATGTGATAATCTTATCAAAAGTACTTTTTTTTGGAAGAGAAACTTGCAGAATCTGAAGCAAGGTTTAACTCTCAACAAATTAGTTTTGATGACAGAGAAAGTACTTGTCCCGCTCGAGAAAAACGCCTTGAAGCTGATTTAGCTGCTGCTCTCGATAAAATCAAGATGTTGGAAGATGACTTGAAAAAGTTCAATACTAGTTCAAGCAAATTAACCACTATGCTTGGAGCAAGTAAAAATCATCGTGATACACGAGGATTGGGCTATAAGGGAATAGATGCTCCAAGTATTAGAAAAGAGGTAAAATTTGTAAAGAATAGTGATTCTTCTCAACAAAAGGTTTCCACTGATGGCAAAAGTGAAATACCTTCACCGGCAGTTAAGGTTCGAAAGAGCAAAGTATATCAACCTCCAAAACCAGCACACATGAATCCGGGTAAGAACGTTCCTTATATTTGTCATTATTGTGGAAACAAATGTCACCTGGAAAGGATATGTTGTTTTCGTATAAGGAATGAAAAACTTCATGATATTCTTGTTTGGGTGTCAAAAGAAGTGATTAAACCGGGATCATATGTTAAGGATAACACTCTCGACATTACGGGTTGTAAATGTCCAACCTTTAGGCAAAGGAATCAGTGTTATGATAATCCTATATTTGCCTATAAACGTCATACGAAGTCTTTTCACAATCGTAATGGTTATCAAAAGGATAACTTCGTAAAGACTAAGACAATATCCGATGCTCCCAATTGGAGAAAGACTAACTTGCAAAAGAATAGTCAATCCAATTATCTTCCGAGAAATCTTGAAGAGAGTAATGGGAAGAAGGTTCTGGTTGTTCCTAAACGCACTCAGAAGTGGGTACCAAAGAAAGGCAATGATTCTTTGAGTATAAAAAGGAATGATCTTCCAGAAAATTCCATGACTATGGAGAAGGCAGTATCCATGATGTTGGAACTTAACAAGTTTTTTGGAAAAATGGAATTGGATGTGAAAGGTTCTAAAAGCGATCTCTTTCATGATAATCCAACGGTCACTTGTGGCGAGCAAGACATTGTTCACCCTAGCGCAACTTGATTGTGTTGTAAGTGCATCCTCACCAAGGAATGCCCTGCTATGTATACGGTGAGGGAAGCACGAGAATTGGGGCACACATATTATGTTCGGTAAGGCTATAGAATTCGACTGGATTCTTCTAAAAAGGTACGTCTATAAACCTGAGCAAGATTTATGTTTTTATTTTCTTAGAGTACTTATAATAATCCATGTACCTTTCTTATTGTTCATTTCTACCTAACTTGATATGTGTTTAAGGTTCTTAAAAGTTTAGGTTTAAAAATAATAGTTCGGGATGTTTGGACTTCATGGTACACCTACCTGGTATGCATAACCTCATTTAAAATCAAAATCCAAGGGTTTTAGTACGCATACCCGTTCGCATACTCTCCCATGTCATGAAATTCGTTTGCAAACCCGTATGCATACTTAACGTCGATATTTGGTAAACTTGTTTTGGCCGTAACTTCTTCGTCCGAACTCGGAATAACCTCATTCTTTTTGCATTATCTTCCTCTTTGAATTATCTTCAAAATGGAGATGAGTATTCTTGAATTTGGATGAGTTAAGATTGGTATTTGTCCCATCTCTTGTTTTTGAGTGTTTTACTTCGTTTTGTCGCACTTGTTCTACTGGACTTGGGCACTTGGATTCTTGGATAATTCTCTTCTAAGCTCATTTGTAGCTTTTATAAGAATGATGTTGGTGAATCACAAAGAAGGAAATTCAAGAATGGGAAGTAGTGCGCATTGCTATCGGATTCTTGAATGTTCACAATCATCTTATGTGAACTGTGATGCATGGTATTTAATGACTTTGTATGTTCTTCTTTGTTAAGAAAATCTTTTTATATGCTTTTGGTAACCACTCTTGGTATAAATCCGTGCGAAAAAGATTGATTCTACCCCCTAAGGACAAAGATTGATTTTTGCAGTATTAATCTTTATGGATTTATATATTGCAATATGTTATGGGATATGTGTGTTTCATCCGTGAACTATGATTGTCCCATACCCTGTCAAAAGTTATGACTTTCATATGTCGATATGCATGTATTGATAAGAGAATGAATGAACTTTTGACATGACAAAAGTTTTAAGCTTATTATATGTCATTATGCAAATATTGATGGAAGATAGGATAAATTTTTGTTTACGAGGATTATGTCTATTATATGTGGTTATGCAAATAGTGATGAAGATAGAATGAATCCTTGTATATTCCGCAGTATTGATCTTCCCTGATCCATATTTTATGTATATACTGTGCGGATCCATAAGTATTCTTGTGTGAGCATTTATAACTAGACTAATCATAGATTCGTTTATGGTTATTTTGGTTGTGTATTCCGATTAAATTAATCATGGATTCTCTTGTGGTTAGTTTATTTTAGAATTTTGGATACAAAATCATTTTGTGGTTTTTGGTGTCCAAAGAAATCATTCTTTTCTCGTAAAAGTAAGGTTGCTTTTGTTGTTCTTTCGGGAATGACATCAAACGGGGAAGAGTTCTTTTGAACTTGCGCTTAATTTCCATATCTTTGTGGGGAGTGTGGCTGTGGAATTATTTAGGGGTTATCTTGTATCTTTATAAACTCCTTGATGAATGCATTTAGCTTCGGCTTTATGATTGCATCTAAATAAGTTGATACGTACTTTTCTTTGGTCTTGAAGCGTCTCCGTGGAAATTTCATTAGGATACCGTTTTCGTACCTTTGCCAATTTTATTGACAAAAAGGGGGAGAATTAATATGTAGTTCACACAACAAATACATATGATTTACGTGTTTTACGGGTCATTATGTAAGGGGAAGTGGTTTTCATGTTGAGACGAAAGTATTGACTAAGGGGGAGTGATACATATCACCATAGTATTGTTGTCGAAGTTGTGATATAAGAACTTTGATTTTGTGTAATAATACTATGACATTGTATACGAGAACTTTTGTTTTCTCATTGTTATGGCTACGGAACTTCGACAACTATGATGTTGAATTGAACATCTATGGAATCATGGGAGTACATGGAAAAGACAAAGTTTTCGAGTAATGTTGAAGCACCAAGGAGATCAAACATGTGGACGAGAAGCTACAAAGTTTTATCTATTTTGTAATCCATATGTATTGATAGTTTTGTCACTAAAATTGATAAAGGGGGAAATTGTTAGAGCATTGCTCGGTCGAAATCGCATGCGTTGCTATCTCTATCATGTTTGTCAATGTTAGTGATCAAAACTATATGTCTTGATTTCTAGTTTACTTATGACTAAGTCTCGGTCTAGGATAGTTAGGAATAGTTGAGCTCCAGACTCCATAGCGATTATCTTACGAAGACGAAGAACCACTCAAGGAACCAGTGAAACTTCATCCGACCAAAAGGTATGTGTATACTTGAACTCATCTGTCACTCAAAAGTTTATCTACTCTATCTCCTGTTCTTGAGACAAAAGTCGTATAAGTATGATACTTTTCATACATACACATTTGTTGTTTCGATCCGAGTTTACTCGCCTATCTTTTTCTCGAAATATGTGTTGGTAAGATTTTGCTTTAACCATTTTCATCTTTACACGTGATGAAAGTCATGATGATGTTTCAATCTTGAAAATAGCTTTGATGACGATAGTCGATTCTTTATGTCTAACGACTATTATAACATTATAGAAGAATGTTTCAATGATTGAAATATAGAGTTAAGAATACGTAACCAACTATGGATATAAGCATATATAGTTTTCGCACATTAGTGTATAAATCCATGTGCCTGAAACCAATTGCGTGCATACGTGTGCATGCGGTATTGGTTAAAAAGACAGGTTGGGTACGCGGACCCGTACGCGTACTGGCGGAACTTTTCCTCCCGGAAAATTCTGCTGAGTTTGGAGTTTACGAACTCATAAACCAGTCACCTTAGGTACGCGTACTGGCGAAATTTTTCTACTCGAAAAGTTCTGCTAAGTTTGGAAACCAAAACCAACTCAAATCCGGTATCTAAGGTACGCATACCCGTACGCGTACCCAAGCTGGTTATATTTCTCAAATCGGTAGTTTCATGAACTTAAACAATAAATCAATAAGGATACTCTTGTTGGAAAGCTAAAGGTTTTTTTTTTATCTTGAAATAAGCAAAGAGAAAAGTGTCACTTGCTAGTCAATACAATATCTACATCTGACAAAATGTCTCGACGTCCTAAATTGATTTATACAAGGGATGAGAATTGCTTTAATTCAACTCTGTCATTGTTCATACAACAATTAAAGAAAACTCTTAGACAGAGTAAAAGAAAGTCTCAAAAGAAAGCTCATTCAATCAAGAAAGGGGATAGAAAGGTTCAGAAAAACTATGATAATTTCCATGTGCTATAGAAGTGTCCATGATACTTCCAAAAAGTCCGATGAGGAGTTCAATGAGTTAACTAAAGCATGGATGGATACTCTTGACTACTGTCCTGAGGTAGATGTCTGTGAAAGTTCTCTTAACTTCTTTGCTGATAATCACACTTTTCCTCCTAACAGTCCTGATTATTCCACGATATACAATCTTACTTCTCCAGAAGAGTTTCAAGTGGAAAAGAATGTCTTGATTAAAAGGATTGAAGATCTGGAATATCAACTGCTTAATTTAAGACAAGAAATTGCTATCTCTCGCAATTGTGATCCTATTAAGAAACGTCGAACCTATTCGATTATCTCTTTAAAAGCATTATCATCAAATTACTCCTGATGCTATATCATTCTCAAATCACTCTAACGAAAAGGATGATATAAAAAAAATACAAGGACGTACCAAATGGTTTGGTTCTCTTGTGTGAAAATCAGGACATAGTATGCACAAGGGGTCAATAAATATTCTCCTCTGTTAAACCCTGTTTTCAGAAGAAGAAAAGGAAATCTCCAAAGAAACCTTCTTCTTTTTCAAAAGAGATCTCCAAAGTCATTCATAGTTTGCGGAAATCAATAAACAAGGTATTCGAAACCGTACTGAAAAGAAATAATGATACACGTAACTCTTCTTCCATGAAGACAAAACAGAAACAAGAAATAATAAATACTTCATCCCCTCGTAAGAAACCACCCAGTCCTGTTTTGGATTGGAGAAATTACAATTTTTAAGAAGGGTTAAGGTGGTTCTTGTATTTCTCTCTTGGGAAAGAACCATAATCTTCAAGAGGGGTGATGGAATATTTTTATTGTTCTTCTAGGTTGTTTCTTGTTTTTTTTTTAGCCAAGATCCGTTTCTGTTCTTGAACGTTTTTTTTCCTGTAAGACCTTTTCTTTGGGATAACCAAATTCTTAGGGTTTTGGTCAAAGGTCTTTTTTGGAAATTTATCCCAAATCTTCTTTCTTTTTAAGATGGATATTTCTCCCAAGTGAGAGCATTTCATTTATCTATTATATCATGTCCTCATCAAGTCTTTCAAGAAAAGAAAGTGATGTCTGGACTGTTCTTTTTCCTTCTAAGAAGGTTCGTTTCGATTCTTCTGATAATGAGATGTGCTATGAAAAACGTGATTCCTCCCTTAATGTGAATCCGTCTGTCTCTCATTTGGATAAGCTCTCTTTAACCATGAATATCATCTTGGAATAAGTGCGTGCCCTGAAGAGTGAACTTGAATCCTCCTCTAAAAGACTTGAAGAAAAGATGGATAATCTTGAATCCAGGATTGATCTGATCGAAGATAAGCTTGATGAATATACATAATATGAGAAGAGTATTCAAAGTAAGTAAAAAATGCCTCATAGGAGTTGTTTTTAATAAATGTCTAGGAAACTTCTCGTGAGAATTTATTCTTGTGTTTTAAGAAGGATAACTAGGGTTTGGAATAACAATTATTGTGAGTACACATAGCTATTTCCAACGATTTTCATCTTGCAATATTTTTAGATTTATTTATTTAAATTCTAAAGTTTATTTGGAAGATGATTTTGCAGTATCAAACTTTATGGTTTTATATATTGCAACTTGTTACGGGGTATGTGTGTTTGCGTCCGTGAATAATGATTGTCCCATACATGGTCAAAAGTTAAGTCTTTCATATGTCTTTATGCAAATATTGATAAAATATTGAATGAACTTTTGACAAACAAAAGTTGAGCCTATTATGTCATTTTGCAAATATTGATGGAAGATAGGATGAACTTTTGTTCACAAAGATTAAGTCTATGATATGTCTCTATGAAAATAGTAATGAAAAATAGAATGAATCTTTGAATATTCTAGAGTATTGGTCTTTCCCTGATCCACATCTTTATGTAAATACTGTGCGGCTCCGTAAGTTTTCTTATGTGAGCATTTTCGATTAAATTAATCATAGGTTCTCTTGTGGTTAGTTTAATTGAGTATTTTGGATACAAAATTCATGTTTCACGGAATTTTTTAATGTCCAAAGAAATCCTTCTTTTCTTGTAAAAGCAAGGTCGCTCTTGTTGTTCCTTTTGGAATGACATTTTATGGGGGAGAGTTCTTAACCGAACTTGTGCTTAATTGCTAAATCTTTGTGGGGAGTGCGACTGTGGAATATTATAGGGGTTATCTTGTATCTTTATAGACTCCTTGATGAATGCATTTAATTTCGGATATATGATTTCATCTAAACTAGTTGATATGTGCTTCTCTTTTGGTCATGAAGTGTCTATATGGAAATTTCATTAGGATCCCACTAATTTTTGTACCTTTGCCAATTTTATTGACAAAAGGGGGAGAATTAATGTATAGTTCACACTACAAATACATATGATTTACGGATCATTATGTAAGGGGGAGTGGTTTTCATGTGAGATGAAGTATTGACTAAGGGGGAGTGATACATATCACCGTAGTATTATTGTCAAAGTTGTGATACAATTGAAATTTGATGATGTGTAATAATACTATGACACTGTATAACAATAATTGAGAACATCTGTTTTCTTATTGTTATGGCTACAGATCTTATACAACAATGATGCGAAATTGAACACATTTGGAATCATTGCAGTACTTGGAAGTGACGAAGATTTCGAGTAATGTTGAAGAACTAAGGAGATCAAGCATTTGAATGAGAATCTACAAAGTTTATTTATTTTGTATTTCATATGTATTGATAGTTTTGTCATTAAAATTGACAAAGGGGGATATTGTTAGAGCACTGCTCGGTCGGACTCACAAGCGTTGCTATCTCAAGCTTGTTTGTCAAGTTTAGTTGCCAAAACTATAAGTCTTGATTTCTAGTATACTTATAGCTATGTCTCAGATTAGGATAGTAACCGTAGTTGAGCTTTAGACTCCACGGCGTTCGTCGAATGAAGACGAAGAACTACTCAAGGGAACTTGTGGAACTTCATCAACAAAAGGTTTGTGGAGACTTGAACTTATCTATCACTCAAAAGTCTATCTATTCTATCTCCTATTTTGAGACAAAAGTCGTATTTCTATATAGACTTCAGTTATACACATTTGCTATTTCGAGCTGAGTTTAACTCACTTATCTATTTCTCGAAATATGTGTTGGTAAGCTTTCGTTTTAACCAAGTTCATCTTTACTCTTGACGAAAGTCATATTGATTATTTCAATAACCTGAAAATCGCTTTGATGCTAATAGTTTGTGGATAACAACTATTTGCCATCCTCTAAGAAAGTTTTAATGATTGAAATGAGAGTTTAGAACAAGTAACCATGTTCAGATATAAGCATAGTGTGTATTCACATTTGTGTAAAAATCCAAAACCGGGAACCTAAGTATGCGTACCCGTACGCGTACTGGTTGGTTGTTGGAAGTCCGGAAACTAGGTATGCGTACCCGTACGCGTACTGGCGGAAGTTTGGGTTCCGTGAGTCTCTGCTGGAGTTTGGAATGTGAATTGGTATGCGTACCCGTACGCGTACTGGTGTAACCAAACTCGGTCCGGCTACTTAGGTATGCGTACCCGTTTTCATAGTTAAGTAGGTTATTTTCTAAAATCGGTTTGTTCATGAACTAAAATATTTATATAATAAGGAATGTAATCTTTTGCAAACCGTGGCTATGATGTTCATGAACTGATTCAAGTTAATCAAAATCTATTTTGCTTCAATTGTGTCTTGTATACTTCTATGAGATCTAAGCAATTGAACAACTCTCTAACTAGTTCGTTTGAGTCATTTGAACTAGTTATGGTGAAGATGAATAAGGTTGATACGAAAGTGCTCATATGGCTAACCATTGGTTAACTATTATTAAACCGACTAAGTATACACGTTTAGGTATGGTTACCCAAACCTAAATGAAGTTACATTTCATTTGTGTATAATAAGCTAAGTTCGATCTAACGGTTGAAAGGTATTATCTTGAATCTAATCAGGTTTTCATCTAATGGTGAATATTGAATGCTTTGTTAGCAAGGTAACTTAGATTGCAAACACTGATTTGAAATCTATATAAAGGAGAACTCTAGCAACTGGGAAATCTAATCCCCACACCTCCTGTGTGATACTAGTTGCATAAGCTAGAGTCGATTCTCCTTTTACCTTAGGTTTTTCACGAAACCATGTAGGTTAACGACTTGAAGACTTCAATGGGATTGTGAAGCCAGACCCAACTATTTTCTCTGTAGTTACATGTTCCGATCTTGCTGTTTTCTGTCGTATTGAGTATTATCTTCTTTAAGATTTGCTCGATATTTTATCTCAAATAGGAAAGATTGAAAAGTAGTCACAAACACCTTCGTCTCATCATTTGTGATTCGACAATATCTTGTTTCGTTAATCGATTAAGATTATTGTGAGGTGATTGATAATACTAGACTGTTCATCGGGAATATAAATCTGGTTTATCAATTAGTTCTTGTTCACCTTGATTTATCAAAAGACGGAACAAAACTCGTAGATTTATCTGTGGAAGACAGATTTATCTATTCAATAAACTTTTTTGTGTGATACAGATTTGTTTATCAAGTCTTCGACTTTGAGTCGTAGTAACTCTTAGTTGTGGGTGAGATCAACTAAGGGAATCAAGTACGTAGTATCCTGCTGAGATCAGAGACGTAGGAGCATAACTGTACCTTGAATCAGTGTGAGATTGATTAGGGTTCAACTACATTCCAGTCCGAAGTTCATTGGTAGTAGGCTAGTGTCTGTAGCGGCTTAATATAGTGCGGTGTTCAAATCTGGACTAGGTCCCGGGATTTTCTGCATTTGAGGTTTCCTCGTTAACAAAACTTCTGGTGTATGTGTTATTTCTTTTCCGCGTTATATTTTGCTATATAATTGAAATATCACAGGTTGTGCGTTGAATCGATCAATTGGTAAATCCAACCTTTGGTTGTTGATTGAAATTGATTGATCCTTGAACATTGGTCTTTGGTACCATTCAAGTTATTTCTCTTATATTCAATCATGATCACAAATTCCTATTTGCTTGATTGCGGATTGAATCGACAAATTGAGATATAACTCTTTGATATACTTTCTCTTATGATTGAGTCTGACTGTCTAGTTGATTCTATTGAAATTATATTGGAGTTAGTCCATACATATTGCTAAGAGAAATATTGGTGAGGTTGTTAGACCCCCCGTTTTTTCACTAACCTTAAAATCTGGACTTATGCAACCTGAAGTGCAACCTAGATTATTATTCACCTCAAAAGAATAAAACTTGTTGAATCAATAAAGTCTGAGATGAAGAGAACATTGATGATTACTATCTATCTTGATCAAGCGAGTAACTCAACAATCGATCAGGATCAGGATACTCGAGTTATCAAGATAAAAGATGACTGGACCTGGCTTCATGATTCCCGGGGAAGTATTTGTAGTTGCTAAACCCTAAAAGGGTTTTAAGAAGAGCACGACTTTAGTAACAACTAGGACACACTAAGAAAAGTAGTGTCGGGATTCAAAGATCATAGTTGTTTGAATTTCCCCTTTTATAGACATTCAAAGCATATGTTGCTCTAGGTTTAAGCTAAGATAGATTTGGAACTAAACAAACAATATCCACCGTTAGATAAATCCTTGAATCATATTTACATAAAAAAAGATATACACTCTGGTTAGGTGAAACCATAACCGAACCTTGTATAAAGACTATGTTCAAGGTGGTTAGCCGAAACTAGCCGATTTGAACTTATAAGCTTAACATTCATTTTCATAAACACTTAAGACTTTAACCTTGAGTCACAATCATGTGATCAAATAAGTCTATAGTGTTTTTAGAGATTTGATCAAATGACAATTATCTCGTAGAAATAATAATATTGCATTTGAAAATAATCGACATGGTTAGTAGATGTACAAAGTACAAATACCATAACCATTCGTGAGTCAGGTCAGTCATTTTACGTGTACCGGTTTGTATACAATTAAGCACAACTAAGTTTCGGAGTTCACAGAACTATTTAGGTATGCGTACGGGTATGTGTACCTTAAGACTATAACCGGCTCTGGAGTCCACAGAACTATTTTAGTATGCGTACCGGTATGGATACACGAACCGAGTTCTGGAACAAAAAACTTTTCTGGTACGTGTACCAGTATGGATACCAAACCGGTTCCATGACCACAATTCATTTTTTCGGTTTGCATACGGTTATGCGTACTGATCCACTTCACGAGTTAACAGACTTTTACAGGATGTGTATAATGATATGTGTACCAAAAATCTGTTTGTCGACATATAACTACTTCGCTACGTGTACGAGTACATGTAATACGACTTCAGACTTACAACAGTTTTCCCAGTTTGTAAGACTGATAACACTATCTTATATATGAATCTACAGTAGTTCTATATTTCTCTCTAAATGATTTGAAACATTCCCGAATAACATCAATGACACATATCACTGTTCCAGGCTATTTTGGAATGATAAAACTTAAGTCATGATTTTGATTGCGAAAAATAAACTGTCATCATTTTTTTTTTCTGAAACTGAAGGCACACATGATACAACAATCAATTTACATGGTGAAACTAGAAGAAGAGAGCGAAACTAGCGATTCCATGGGGAATTTCTCTTGCTCCGGCTAGAAAAATTTAAGACTGCTTAGGGGAGAAGCAGATTACGAGCATGGGGATTTATTCGGGGAGTTTGATTTAGGCATGGAGGCTGTTAACGGAGGAAAGTTTTTATTCCATTCCCCCCCCCCTTTTTTCTTTGTTTAGGAATGTCCTTTCTAGGTCGAAATAGGCTTTCTTCTGAAGCTTTTTGAAGCTTTAATGTTAATTCGTGTTCCTGTATTACTTAATTAAGTTTCCCTTTTACCAGTTTTAGAAATCCTTCTTTGGATTTGCTTTAGGGTTTGCGATTTGGGGATTTCTTAGGGTCTATGTTTCTTAAAATAAATAAAAAATAAATAAAAAAGAAGGAAGAAAGATTGATGCTAGTGATTGTCTCTGTACATTGGTGATCAACCTTTTGGAGTTATCTTCCTTGCTAATTTCATTTTGGTTATTGCTAAATTATGAACTTTGGTTCATTTTCAATGTTTCTCTATTATCTTGCGTTAATTGACTAATTATTAGATTAGTTTCATTTCAGGATTAATTAGGTCATTTTGGTAAGAAATTTATGCTTTGTGTATTTGGATATTGTAATGCATGTTAAAGATGATTGATTGAGGTACATCTAAATTTGAGTAATGAATGGAATTTCTAGGTATAATGTTTGGGGCCTCAATGGGGCTGTCTTAATAATGTTCTGAAGACGTAGTGATAATAGTGTTTTTGAAAAAACACTTCAGGTCAATAAAAATTGATTTTGTGGTCTTGGATAATTGATGATTTTGTTAATGGTATGTTAATTTCTTGTTTGGTTTTATTACTGAATGCATAGTCGGTTAGTAATTCAACATTGTAGTGTGCTTGTGTATTACTTAATGATAGTGGATAGGTTTAAGCTAAGTTGTTATAGGTGAAGTTTTTGTGTTCCCTGCTCTCATTTGGGGTTCTCTTGAACTGTTTGATTGATCATCTATTGGCGCTCCTTTTTGGATTTGTAGATGGATTTTGCATGTTTGTGTGAGTTTCTAGGTTGGAATGGGTTAATCTTTGTTTGTGTAATTTCTGTTAAAATTGTGGTAATGATCTAAAATGGATAGTATGAGTTATGCAATTGTGCTTCTGTTTTTCAGATTAGTGTTATGCAATTTTCTTTGGAAAGTTGGTTTAAATTCCTTTGCAATCCACGCTTTAGTACTTCCATGACGCCTAGTAATCTCTCATTTTATTTTCGTTAATCTTATCTTTGTACGCTATTGTGTTTTTTCTGACCATGTGTGGTTTACTGTTTTGGGTTAGATGCTTATGAAAATTTTGCATTTTCAATGTTCAATATTTCAGGATCTTGTTTATCCTTTGATAGAACCATCTGTATAAAATCTTAAAGTTTTATCTTAATTCTTCGGTGACTTTGCTTTAAAGGCTTTTAAATTAGTTTTCATTAACTAGGATTTGTTTTATCTTGCATATATTCATTTTGTGGAACTATTTTTTATTTTCAATGTTTTTCAACAATTCCTTCAAATTAGTTTTCTTGTTAAAAATCGGTTTAAACCCAACCTCGTTAGCTCCTCCGTTATATGTGTTGAATATGAAGAAATGATACCATCAATCCCACTCCCATGCTCTCTGACTAACCCCTAGGTAAGTCTTCTCAAACTACTTTATTTTATCATTTCAATCTCATTTATTTCTCAGTTTCTCTGTATTGTTCACTCACGCCCTTTTAGTCTTCCCATTTACCCTCCTACAACAAAGCCCACTTAAACAAGTTTTATAATCCTTATAATGACTATCCTAGCTTGGAATTGTCAAGGCATAAACCTCCCATCTTCTATTCAACATTTAAAAGTGTTAGTTTCTCTTCACAAACCTAGCCCTTTTAGTCTTCCCATATACCCTCCTACAACAAAGCCCATTTAAACTAGTATTTCTAATCCTCATAATGACTATCCTAGCTTGGAATTGTCAAGGCATAAACCACCCATCTTCTATTCAATATTTAAAACAGATAGTTTCTCTTTACAAACCTAGCAAAGAAGATGGGAGGTTTATGCCTTGACAATTCCAAACTAGGATAGTCATTATGAGGATTACTAGTTTAAGTGGGCTTTGTTGTAGGAGGGTAAATGGGAAGACTAAAAGGGCGTGAGTGAACAATACAAAGAAGCAAAATCAAACTAAACAATACAGAGAAACTGAGAAGACTTACCTAGGGGTTAGTCATAGGATCATGGGAGTGGGATTGATGGTATCGTTTCTTCATATTCGGCACATATAACGGAGGAGCTAACGAGGTTGGGGTTAAACCGATTTTGAACAAGAAAACTAAATTGAAGGAACTGTTGAAAAACATTGAAAATGAAAAATAGTACCAAAAAATGGATATATCCAAGATAAAACAAATCCTAGTTAATGAACACTAATTTAAAAGCCTTTAAAGCAAAGTCACCGAAGAATTAAGATAAAAATTTAAAATTTTATACAAATGGTTAACTATAAAAGGATAAACAAGATCCTAAAATGTTGAACACTGAAAATGCAAAATTTGACATTCTAACCCAAAACAGTAAACCACACATGATCAGAAAAAACACAATAGAGTACAAAGATGAGATTAACGAAAATAAAATGGGAGATTACTAGGCGTCAAGCAGAACTAAAGCGGGGATTGCAAAGGAATTTAAACCAACTTTTGAAAGAAAAATGCATAACACTAATCTGAAAAACACAAACACAATTGCATAACTCATAATATCCTTTTTAGATCATTACCACAATTTCAACAGAAATTACACAAACAAAGATTAACCCATTCCAACCTAGAAACTCACACAAACATGCAAAATATAATTGCATTTCATCTACAAATCCAAAAAGGAGTGCCAACAGACGATCAATCAAACAGTTCCAGAGAATCCCAAATGAGAGCAGGGAACGCAAAAACTTCACTTATAAAAACTTAGCTTAAACTTATCCACTATCATTAAGTAAAACATCACACTACAACGTTGGATTACTGACCAGCTATGCATTCAGTGATAAAACCAAACAAGAAATTACCATTAACAAAATCATCAATTATCCAAGACCACAAAATCAATTATATTGACCTGAAGAGTTTCTTCAAAAACACTATTATCACTAGGTCTTCAAAACATTATTAAGCCGATCCTCATTGAGGTCCCAAAAAGTATACCTAGAAATTTCATTCATTAAATTTAGATGTACCCCAATCAATCATCTTTAACATACATTACAATACCCAAATACAACAAAACATAAATTTCTTACCAAAATGACCTAATTAAGCCTGGAATGAAACTAATCTAACAATTAGTCAATTAACGCAAGATAATAGAGAAACATTGCAAAGGAACCAAAGTTCATAATTCAGCAATAACCAAAATGAAATTAGCAAGGAAGATAACTCCAAAAGGTTGATCACCCATGTACAGAGACAATCACTAGCATCAATCTTTCTTTTTTTTTTTTTTTTTTTTCTAAAGAAACATAGACCCTAAGAAATCCCCTAAATCGCAAATCCTAAAATAAATTTTAAGAAGGATTTCTAAAACTAGTAAAAGGGAAACTTAATCAAGTAATACAGGAACACGCATTAACATTAAAGCTTCAAAAAGATTCGGAGGAAATCCTATTACGACCTAGACAGGGCATTCCTAAACAAAGAAAAAATGGGGAAAATGGAATAAAACCTTTCCTCCGTTAACAGCTTCCGTGCCTAAATCAAACTCCCCGAATATATCCCCATGCTCGTAATCTGCTTCTCCCCTAAGCAGTCTTAAAGTTTTCTAGCCGGAGCAAGAGAAAGTCGCCATGGAATCGCTAGTTTCTCCATGGAAATCGATTGTTGTATCATGTGTTCCTTCAATTTCAGAGAAAAAATGATGACAGTTTATTGTTCGCAATCAAAATCATGACTCAAGTTTTATCATTCCAAAATCGCCTGGAACAGTGATATGTGTCATTGATGTTATTCGGGAATGTTTCGAATCATTCAGAGAGAAATATAGAACTACTATAGATTCAGATATAAGATAGTGTTATCAGTCTTACAAACTGGGAAAACTGTTGTAATTCTGAAGTCGTATTACATGTACTCGTACACGTAGCGAAGTAGCTATATGTCGACAAGCAGATTTTTGGTGCGCATATCATTATACACATCCTATAAAAATCTCTTAACTCGTGAACCGGATCAGTACGCATACCCGTATGCAAACCGAAAAAAGGAACTGTGGTCACGGAACCGGTTTGGTATGCATACCGGTACACGTACCAGAAAATTTTTGTGTTCCGGAACTCGGTTTGTGTATTCATACCGATACGCATGCCAAAATAGTTCCGTGGACTCCGGAACCGGTTATAGTCTTAAGGTACACATACCGGTATGCATACCTAAATAGTTAAGTGAACTCCGAAACTTGGTTGTGCTTAATAGTATACAAACCGGTACACGTAAAGTGACTGACCTGGCTCAAGAATGGCTATGGTTTTTTGTACTTTGTACATCTACTAACCATGTCGATTATTTTCAAATGCAATATAATTATTTCTACGAGATAATTAGCATTTGAATAAATCTTTAAAAATACTATAAACTTATTTGATCACATGATTGTGACTCAAAGTTAAGTCTTAAGTGTTTATGAAAATGAATATTAAGATTATAAGTTCAAATCGGCTAGTTTCGGCTAACCACCTTGAACATAGTCTTTATACACAGTTCGGTTATGGTTTCACCTAACCATAGTGTATATCTTGTTTATGTAAATCATATTCAAAGATTAATCTAATGGTGGATATTGTTTGCTTGGTTCCAAAGCTATCTTAGATTAAACCTAAAGAAACATATGCTTTGAATGTCTATAAAAGGGGAAATTCAAACAACTATGATCTTTGAATCCCGACACTACTTTTCTTAGTGTGTCCTAGTTGTTACTATATTCGTCCTCTTCTTAAAAACCTTTTAGGGTTTACCGACTACAAATACTTCAACGAGAATCGTGAAGCCAGGTCCAGTTATCTTTTATCTTGATAACTCGAGTATCCTGATCTTGATCGATTGTTGAGCTGCTCACTTGATCAAGATAGATAGTAATCATCAAAGTTCTCTTCGTCTCAGACTTTATTGGTTCTACAAGTTTTATTCTTTTGAGGTGAATAATAACCTAGGCTGCACTTCAGGTTGCATAAGTCTAGATTTTGAGGTTAACTAGACTTTGTTTATTGCTATCGATTTCCATCACCTTGATCAAACTTTTTGATCGTAAAGGAAATCACATATATGCTTAATCTGTGGGAGGTATATTGGTTTAAAGTATTCAATTGAGTTTACGCAACTCTTTGTTGGCGTGACGTCAGATAAGGGAATCAATTGTGCGGAGTCCTGCTGGGATTCAAGAGGCGCAAGGAACGCGACTGTAACTTAATTGCTGGAAGGCGAGGCGGGTAATAATTACTTCACAATCCCTTCAGTTCAATAAGTATTTCACCCTCCCAAAAGTTGGAAGGAGAGGCGGACTATGTTTAATGTGGGAAAATAATTTAAACATCCAAATATTATTCCACTCTCAAAATTACATCCATACAAAAGTTACACCACCACTCCCAGAGCAACCGTGGTTCTGTACGGGTATTTATGGTCCACCGCATCTGCATACAATGAAAAATCTTTGGAAAGAATTTCCAACAATCTTTAGCAACATCAGTCCATCCATACCTTGGATTTTGCTAGGAGACTTCAACGACGTCCTTGATCAATCAGGGAGAAAAACCCAACTTTGGCGGACGGAGAATCCACTTGCAACCGTTACTCATCTTCCAAGAATAGCATCCGACTACGCCCCAATACTGCTACAAAGGAAAGCAATGGATTGGCAGGGAACAAAAAACTACAAATTTGAACACCTATGGCTCGCTCATCCCCAACTCAGGAAAATAGTTGAATCGTCTTGGGAGCAACAACATGATAGTGAACCCACCCTCGACCTCCAACTAAAACTCATAACTACCGGAAAAAATCTCTTAGAATGGAACAAAGAAACCTTTGGCCACATACCAACTATGATCAATAAATCAACAGACAAGATAAAACACGCACAACATCAATGTGCAACCCAATCGGACACCGACCTGGAATGCTGGCTACATCAATAAAAAAAGCTAAGAATAGATCATGTATGGGTCCAAGAGCATAGCTCAGTGGTATCCCATCAACTCCAGTAAGGAGGAAGTCAGGGGTTCAATCTCCGCCACCGTAAAGGTTTGTAGTAGATTAGTTGTATAGTGGGTTTAGCGGTGTTGGGTCTGGCAGTGGGGCCAGTCCAACTGGCTGGGTTCGGGTAGGGGCCTGGGTCCGGCTTTCGCGTATAAAAAAAAAAGAATAGATCATGTAGAACTATTACAATGTCATGCGACATACTGGCAACAAATATCTAGAATCCAATGGTTATAGTTGGGTGATCTCAAAACAACCTTTTTTCATACTAAAGCTACCATTCAATGCGACATAACTTCTCGACAAAAAGGTATGTGGAGACTTGAACTTATCTGTCATTCAAAAGTATATCTATTCTATCTCCTACTCTTTGAGATAAAAGTTGTATGCTATATATATAGACTAGATTATACACATTTGGTATTTCGAGTCGAGTATACCTCGCCTATCTATATCTCGAAATATGTGTTGGTAAGCTTTTCGTTTCGACCAAGTTTATCTTTATCTAGTGACGAAAGTCATGAATGTTTCAATCACTTTGGAAATTGCTTTGACGAGAAATGGTGTAACAACTATATAACGTCCTCTAAGAATGTTTCAATGATTCGAATGAGAGTTTATATTACATAACCAATGGATTCCTTGAACTCAAGTTCTAGAACTTTGTTGATCAAGAGAACCGGAAGTATGGAAAGTGCTAAGTCCGCGAACTCAGTCCGCGAACTGCCGAAGTTCTCAAACCCGAGAATTTCTGCTGGAGTTGACAAACTACTTGCATGATCCAAGTCCGCGAATCGGCGAAGTTCTCAAACTCGAGAATTTCTGCTGGAGATTGTAAACTCTATCCGGTGTCTTAAGTCCGCGAACCTAGTCTGCGAACTTGAGAAGGTTATATATCTAAGATGATCTCTGAACTTAATCTTAAAAGACTAAGGAATGCTTTTGCAAACCATGGCTATTAAAGTTCATGAACCGATTCAAGTGAATCAAATCATCTTTGCTTCAATTGTGTCTTGTGTAGTTACATAAGATTTCCTTGCAATTGAACAACTCTTTTAACTAGTTCATTTGAGTCATTTAAACTAGTTATGGTGAAGAAGAACATGGTTGGTATGAAACGCTCGTATGGTTAACTTTTGGTAAACTATTGTTGAACCAACAATGTACAAGTTTGGGTGCCGTTAACAAACCTAAAAGCGTACAGTCATTTGTGTATGATAAGCTAAGTTTTCGATCTAACAGTTGAGAAATATTATCTTGAATCTAAATCAGGTTTTCATATAACGATGAATATTGATTGCTTTGTAACTAAGGCAAAACCCTGATTTGAAAGACTATATAAGGGGACATCTAGCAACTCTGCAAAACTAATCCCCACACCTTACGTGTGATACTAGTTTGCGTGCTAGAGTCGATTCTCCTTTAACCTTTGGTTTTCTTCTTCTAAAACCAGGTTAACGACTTAAAGACTTCATTGGGATTGTGAAGCCAGATCGATACTACTTTTATCGTAATTGTGTGATCTGATCTTGCATTTTCTATCATAATAGCACAATCATATTGATTGGATAGAGATTGTTTGATTTCTCCGATAGGCAAGATATAAAAAGTAATCACAAACATCTTCGTCTCATTGTTTGTGATTCCACGACATCTTGTTTCGTTACCATACGATTAAGATTGTTGTGAGGTGATTGATTAATTGAGGCTGTACTTCGGGAATATAAGACCGGATTATCAATTGGTTCCTGTTCGCGTTGATTATTATCAAAAGATGGAACAAAAACTTTAGGGTTTTTCTCTGGGAGACAGATTGATCCTTTGATAGACTTGTCTGTGTGAGACAGATTTGTTTATTATTAAAGCCTGCGATTTTGGGTCGTAGCAACTCTTAGTTGTGGGTGAGATCAGCTAAGGGAATCAAGTGTGCAATATCCTGCTGGGATCAGAGGCGTAGAAGTACAACTGTACCTTAGATCAGTGGGAGACTGATTGGGGTTCAACTATAGTCCAGTCCGAAGTTAGCTTGGAGTAGGCTAGTGTCTATAGCGGATTAATACAATGTGTATCAAATCTGGACTAGGTCCCGGGGTTTTTCTGCATTTGCGGTTTCCTCGTTAACAAAATTTCTGGTGTCTATGTTATTTCAATTTCCGCATTATATTGTTTTATCTTTATAATTGAAATAATACAGGTTGTGCGTTAGATCAATCAATTGGAGAATCCGACCTAACGGTTGTTGATTGATATTGATTGACACTTGGATATTGGTCTTTGTTACCGTCCAAGTTATTCCTTGTATTTGATTAGTACTCGCAGTTTCTGTTTGAATAAATCAAATCAAGAGAGAGAGATAAACTCGTTGATATAATTTTAATTGATTGAGTCTTGTTGATTCTCTTAAAAGTATATTCGAGTTTGTCCATACAGATTGCTAAGCGAAATATTGGGTGGTGTTGTTAGACCCCCGCTTTTTCAATTTGTATCAGAGCAGGCAAACACCTTAAACCTGATAAGTTTGTGTTTGTTCGTTCCTTAAAAATTGTCCAATGGGAAATTTCTTTGGAAAACTTGCTCGTGGCATCTGTAACGCACGCCAAAAATCCTTAAAGATTGTTCAAAGATTATCATGGCTAAAACCTCTGGTTTCTCATGATAATCTTGTTTCATCTAAAAGGGAAGATTTAGATGTTAAGAATCAATCAGAAGGAAAAATTGAAAAAAAGGTAAGATTGAGAAAACTCTCAACACGCTCAAGGATATGGAACCTCACTAGATTAACTCTTAATCTCTTTGAGGAATACTATCGTAACGGATCAATTGATAAAGATCTATTTAAAGCGTTCGAAGGCGTTTTTAAATTCTTAGAAAAAATTAAATTTGTTAAGTCTAAGAATTATTCCGAAAAGGGTTTTGAATGTGTTAAATCTGTTAATACTGTGGAACCCAGAAATCGGAAGTATCCTTCTTCTAGCCAGAACAAACGAAGGATAGAAAGCTTTAACTGCCCTGACTATCATCATTACTTTGCTTATACTACATGGACTGTCACACATATCAACCAGAAATGTCGCATGAGAATTCCTCTGCGCATTATGCCTCTTGGTAACAAGGCTGGCACTTCCCCATCTGTATATATCTTGATATGGGGCAAGAAATGGTTTAAGTTATATACAGTTTTGGCATTCTTTGATCAAATATCAATTTTAACTTTCTATTGCATCCGTTGTCGTTCACATATGTGTTGTCACAGAATGCACAAACTTTAATGTGCAAATGGCTAAGAAAATCCTATCTTCTTTATATAGGTCACGGTTCATAAACGGATCCAAGCCCATGTGTGGTCTTTTTAAAGAAGAAGTTCGCGCACCCTAGTTTTCTTCTTTACCCGTCCGCGTACGTCAATCTAGGATTGTGTGTGTTTCCTCCATTGAAGCTTCATTGGAGAAATTGAAAGAAAGGGTGTTCAAGATTCAATCCAAGTAAGTATTTTTCTCTAGATCCTTTCATATTTCTAGTCCCATGATGAATCCTAAAAGCACAAAAAGGAGCTCTAAAAACCCAAAAACCTCTAGCTTGAATTCTTCTTGTGACCAAAACTCTCTTAGAATTAGGTTTGTGGATGATTCTTGTGTTAGAGTGTTTGATAAGATTGCTTCAAAAGGTTTCATTCTAGAAATGAAATTGGATTTTTCTAGTGGGCCTGAAGAGGATTTGGTATGCTTTAAAAAATTCAAGCTTGGAAATATCTTTGATGGACTTGGTCAAGGATTTGATTCTCTTACAAGGATTTTCTATGCCAATATTCATGATGTTGATTACAACATGGAATTCATATCCATCATTGGTAGAGAAAGGTTTCTTGTTGATAGAGAATTAATTTCAAGGATTACCAAAATCGCGTTGGGGAACGTACGGCTTCCTAGACCAAGTGATGAACGTCCATCTTGTGATGATATCTCGGTTGGGATTTGTGGAAAGAAGGTCGTTTGGAGTCAAGGAAAGTTCCCTACTAATGATCTTAGTATTGCCTTGATGGCTTTTGGAAAACTTGGTATCCCCTATCTTTGTCCCTCCACAATTGAAAATTCTTGGTGGAGTCACGAGTTTGCAGAATTGGTATATTTCCTTGATTCGGGTATTTCAAGTCTCGATATTTGTGGTTTCATTATCTCTCAAATGATTTCGATGACTTCACCGTTCAAGATGTTGGGTTACCCTTGCTTGATTAGTCAAATTTTCCGTGATCATGGGTGTGATTCAATTGGAAACTCTCTTGGGGTTCCCAAACCGGTTCGTCCATGTACCTTTAGGTGCACAAGGGAAAATGCTTGCAAACGACAAAGAATCGCTTCTCTTGATTTTAGTGACCCTACTACCATGAGCCTTCTTCAAAAAATTCATAAAGGTGTGTGAAAAAGCGGGGGTCTAACACCACCACCCAATATTTCGATTAGCAATCTGTATGGACTAACTCCGAAATACTTTGCTAGAGAATCAACTAGACAGTCAGACTCAATCTAGATAAAAGTATCTCAAGGAGTTAATATCTCAATCTCTCGATTTGATCTTTAATCAAGCAAATAGAAATTTGCAAGTCTTTATCAAAGAGAGATAACTTGGACGGTATCAAAGACCAATGTCCACGGATCAATCAACTACAATCAACAACCAAAGGTTGGATTAGAGAAGTTGATGATCACGAACGCACAACCTGTATTATTTCAATTATATAAAATATAATGCGGAAAAGAAATAACACAGACACCAGAAATTTTGTTAACGAGGAAACCGCAAATGAAGAAAAACCCCGGGACCTAGTCCAGATTGAATACACACTGTATTAAGCCGCTACAGACACTAGCCTACTGCAAACTAACTTCGGACTGGACTATAGTTGAACCCCAATTAGTTTCCCACCGATCCAAGGTACAGTTGTACTCCTACGCCTCTGATCCCAGCAGGATACTGCGCACTTGATTCCCTTAGCTGATCTCACCCACAACCAAGAGTTGCTGTAACCCAAAATCACAGACTTGATAATAAACAGATATGTCTCACACAGAAAAGTCTATAAGAGGATAAATTTGTCTCCCACATATAAACCCTAGGTTTTGTTCCGTCTTTAGATATAAAATCAAGGTAACATAAACCAATTAATAATCCGGTCTTATATTCCCGAAGAACAACCTAGATTAATCAATCACCTCTCTACAATCCTTCCTGACTACACAAGAGGATTGTCGAGGAATCACAAACAGTGATATGAAGATGTCTGTGACTTCTTTATCTTGCCTATCGGAGAACTCTCACGATCTCAAGCCAATCAATCGATTGTACTCGTACGATAGAAGATGCAAGATCAGATCACAAAACTACGATAAAGTAGTATCGGTCTGGCTTCACAATCCCAATGAAGTCTTTAAGTCGTTAACATGATTTTAGAGAAGAAAATCAAAGGCTAATGGAGATCGACTCTAGCGGGCGCACTAGTAGCACACAGACGTGTGGGGATTAGTTTTGCACAATGCTAGATGTCTCCTTTATATAGCATTCAAATCAGAGTTTTTCCTTAGTTACAAAGCAATCCATATTGACCGTTAGATGAAAACCTGATTTAGATTCAAGCTAATATTTCTCAACCGTTAGATTGAAAACTTAGCTTGTCACACACACTTGGATAGACGTTTACTGGGATCGTGAAAACCATGCCCAAACGTGTACGTGTATGTTGGTTCAACATAGTAACCCAAAAGGTTAGCCATATGAGCATTTCATATTAACCTTGTTCTTCTTCACCATAACTAGTTCAATTGACTCAAATGAACTAGTGAAAGAGTTGTTCAATTGCTATGAGATCTTATGTAACTACACAAGACACAATTGAAACAAAGATGATTCGATTCGATTGAATCGGCTCATGAACATTATAGCCACGGTTTGCATAAAGCATTCCATAGTAATTTAATGTTTCATGTTCAGAGCACATCTTTAGATCATAACCTCTTAAGTTCACATACAAGTTCGCGGACTTAAGTTAATCGGTTGAGTTTTCCAAACTCAGCAGAAATTCTTGGGATGAGAACTTCCGCCAGTTCGCGGATTGGGTTCGCGGACTGAGCACACAAACGAGTTTTGGAAAATCTCAGCAGAAATTCTCGGTCGAGAACTTCCGACAGTTCGCGGACTTGGCAAGCCAATTCCACAATTCTCCCGATTTATCTTGATCAACAAATTTCGAAAACTTCGGTTCAAGGAATACATGGTTATGTAATCTAAACTCTCATTTCAATCATTGAGACATTCTCAGAGGACGCTATGTAGCCGTTATTCACAGACCGATTCACGTCAGATCAATTCTCAAAGTGATTGAAACTTTTCATGACTTTCGTCACTAGGTGAAGATAAACTTGACCAAAGCGAAACGCTTTACCAACACACGATTTCGAGATAAAAGATAAGCAATGAATGCTCAGCTCGAAATGTCAAATGTGTATGATCTAGTCTATATAGCGTACGACTTTTGTCTCATAAGAAGTAGGAGATAGAAGAGATAGACTTTTGAGTGATAGTTAAGTTCAAGTCTCCACATACCTTTTTGTTGATGAAGTTCCACGGTTCCTTGTATAGATCTTCGTCGTTGTATGATGAATCGCCCATGAAGTCCTTGAGCTCAACTATACTTTTCTATCTTAGTCCGAGACTTAGCTATGTAGGCTAGAAATCAAGACTTATAGTTTTGATCACTAACATTGACAAACATACTTAAGATAGCAATCATGCGAGGTTGACCGAGCTATGCTCTAACAGTGTGTGTAAGGTTGATTCAAGAGTGAAGTGTGTTCAAGAACAATTGTCTTTGGTTGCAACGAAGTTTCCCGAGATCGAGAAAGAATTGAACACGATTATAGCATCTTGGAGTGTCTCTGATGAGGAAGAAGATGCGTAACATGTGCTTTTGTTGCCTAGTGTGTCTTCTTTTTGGCTTAGTAGGAAGAATAACTAGTGCTTTGAATAGCGATGATTGTGACTACACATAGCTATTGTTTTCATCTTCTTGTTTTTAGGTTTTCTGGTTTAAATTCTAAAACTATTTGGAGGATGATGTGTTTTGCAGTATTTTAATCTTCATGATTTGTTATATTGCAACTTGTTATGGGATATTGGTATTTACGTCCGTGAACTATGTTGTCCCATATTTTGTCAAAAGTAAAGTCCTTCATGATTGGTATTCGTTTATTGATTTAAGGATGAATAGACTTTTGACATATACAAAAGTTAAGCCTATATTGTCAATCTTTGACGGAAGATAGGTTAAAATATTTTGTATCCAAGGATTATTGCTATTGTATATGCTTGTGCAAAAGAATGAATCCTTGTGTATTCCACGGTATCGATCTTCATTGATCCATCTTTTTTGTATTACCGTGAGGCACCGTAATGTATCTTACGTTGAGCACGATACAACCAAGTTGATTATTTTTGATTATCTTTGTTGGTTGTTCCGTAAGGTACTTTATGTTGAACATTTAGGACTAAATTAATCATTCTCTTGGTTATTTAGTTGTTACTCCATAAGTTCTCTTGTGTTGAGTATGTGAACGATTAAGCCAATCACTCTCTTGTATGGTTAACTTAGTCGTTGCTCCGTAAGTTTACTTATGTTGAGCACAATGAATTAAATTGATCACTTTTGTGTTTAATTTGATTATGTATTTCGATTACATTCATCATGGGTTTACTTATGATTAATTTGATTGAGTTTTTAGATATAAAAATCATTCTCATGGTTTTGGTGTCCAATAAAATCCTTCTTTTCTCTTGAAATTAAGGTCGCTCGTTGTTGTTCTTTCGGGAATGACATCAAATGGGGGAGAGCTCTTTTGAACTTGTGCTTAATGGTCATATCTTGAGGGGTGTGCGGCTGTGCATTTTAGAGGGGTTATTTTGTATCCTTAAACTCCTTGATGAATGTTGTTAGCTTCGGCTATATGATTGCATCTAAATAAGATGATGTGTGTTCCTTTATCTCAGTCATGAAATGTCTCTTACGTAAATTTCATTATGAACCCGTTCTTGTACCTTTGCCAATTTTATTGACAAAAATGGGGAGAATTAATATGTAGTTCACACTACAAATACATATGGTTTTCGGATCATTGTGTAAGGGGGAGTGGTATTCATGTGAGATGGAATATTGACTAAGGGGGAGTGATACATATCACCATAGTATTATTGTTGAAGTTGTGATACAATTGGACTTTGACACTGTGTAATAATACTATGACATTGTATAACAATGATCGAGACCGATGCTTTCTCATTGTTGTAGCTATGGATCTTCAACAACGATGGTGCTAAACTTACAACCTTTGGGATCATTGGAGTACTTCGAAGTGACGAAGATTTTGAGGAATGTTGAAGATTAGACATGTGGAATAGGAGCTATTAAAGTTTCATTATCTTTCTTGTATTCATATGTATTAATAGTTTTGTCACTAAAATTGACAAAGGGGGAGATTGTTAGAGCACTGCTCGGTCAAACTCGCATGTGTTGCTATCTCAATCATGTTTGTCAATGTTAGTGATCAAAACTATAAGTCTTTATTTCTAGTCTCTTATAGATAAGTCTCGGACTAGGATAGTAAGTGTATTTGAGCTCAAGGACTTCATGGCGATTCATCATACAAGTAGAAGATCTACTCAAGGAACCGGTAGAACTTTTCGACAAGAAGGTATGTGGAGACTTGAACTTATCTGTCATTCAAAAGTCTATCTATTCTATCTCCTACTTTGAGACAAAAGTCGTATGCTATATATATATACTAGATTATACACATTTAGTATTTCGAGTCGAGTATACCTCGCCTATCTATATCTCGAAATATGTGTTGGTAAGCTTTTCGCTTCGACCAAGTTTATCTTTACTTAGTGACGAAAGTCATGAATGTTTCAATCACTTTGGAAATTGCTTTGACGAGAAATGGTGTAACAACTATATAACGTCCTCTAAGAATGTTTCAATGATTCGAATGAGAGTTTAGATTACATAACCAATGGATTCCTTGAACTGAAGTTCTAGAACTTTGTTGATCAAGAGAACCGGAAGTATGGCAAGTGCCAAGTCCGCGAACTCAGTCCGCGAACTGTCGAAGTTCTCAAACCCGAGAATTTCTGTTGGAGTTGACAACTACTTGCGTGATCCAAGTCCGCGAACCGGCGAAGTTCTCAAACCCGAGAATTTCTGCTGGAGATTGTAAACTCTATCCGGTGTCTGAAGTCCAGGAACCTAGTCTGCGAACTTGAGAAGGTTATATATCTAAAGATGATCTCTGAACTTAATCTTAAAAGACTAAGGAATACTTTTGCAAACCGTGGCTATTAAAGTTCATGAACCGATTCAAGTGAATCAAATCATCTTTGCTTCAATTGTGTCTTGTGTAGTTACATAAGATTTCCTTGCAATTGAACAACTCTCTTAACTAGTTCATTTGAGTCATTTAAACTAGTTATGGTGAAGAAGAACATGGTTGGTATGAAACGCTCATATGGTTAACTTTTGGTAAACTATTGTTGAACCAACAATGTACAAGTTTGGGTGCGGTTAACAAACCTAAAAGCGTACAGTCATTTGTGTATGATAAGCTAAGTTTTCGATCTAACAGTTGAGAAATATTAGCTTGAATCTAAATCAGGTTTTCATCTAACGATGAATATTGATTGCTTTGTAACTAAGGCAAAACCCTGATTTGAAAGACTATATAAGGGGACATCTAGAAACTCTGCAAAACTAATCCCACACCTTACGTGTGATACTAGTTTGCATGCTAGAGTCGATTCTCCTTTAACCTTTGGTTTTCTTCTTCTAAAACCAGGTTAACGACTTAAACACTTCATTGGGATTGTGAAGCAAGACCGATACTACTTTTATCGTAGTTGTGTGATCTGATCTTGCATCTTCTATCATAATAGTACAATCATATTGATTGGCTAGAGATTGTTTGATTTCTCCGATAGGCAAGATATAAAAAGTAATCACAAACATCTTCGTCTCATTGTTTGTGATTCCACGACATCTTGTTTTGCTACCATACAATTAAGATTGTTGTGAGGTGATTGATTAATCTAGGTTGTTCTTCGGGAATATAAGACCGGATTATCAATTGGTTCCTGTTCGCCTTGATTATTATCAAAAGACGGAACAAAAACTTTAGGGTTTTTCCGTGGGAGAAAAATTGATCCTTTGATAGACTTGCATGTGTGAGACAGATTTGTTTATTGTTAAAGCCTGCGATTTTGGGTCGTAGCAACTCTTAGTTGTGGGTGAGATCAGCTAAGGGAATCAAGTACGCAATATCCTGCTGGGATCAGAGGCGTAGGAGTACAACTGTACCTTGGATCAGTGGGAGACTGATTGGGGTTCAACTATAGTCCAGTCCGAAGTTAACTTGGAGTAGGCTAGTGTCTGTAGCGGCTTAATACAGTGTGTATTCAATATGGCCTAGGTCCCGGGGTTTTTCTGCATTTGCGGTTTCCTCGTTAACAAAATTTCTGGTGGCTGTGTTATTTCAATTTCCGCATTATATTATTTTATCTTTATAATTGAAATAATACAGGTTGTGCGTTAGATCAATCAATTGGAGAATCCGACCTAACAGTTGTTGATTGATAGTGATTGACACTTGGATATTGGTCTTTGGTACCGTCCAAGTTATTCCTTGTATTTGATTAGTACTCGCAGTTTCTGTTTGAGGAAATCAAATCAAGAGAGAGATATAAACTCGTTGATATAATTTTAATTGATTGATTCTTGTTGATTCTCTTAAAAGTATGTTCGAGTTTGTCCATACAGATTGTTAAGCGAAATATTGGGTGGTGTTGTTAGACCCCCGCTTTTTCACTAGGATGAAATCTTCATCTTATACCCGTAGATAATCACAATAACATTCAAACGATTATGTCGATGTCTTATATACAAAGTTTAATGGTTAAACAATAAACCTCGTATTGTATTCCTTAATACCATGTCTAACTAGATTATAATCGTTCATGCTTCACAGTTTTGTTTTCAATATGCACGACTTGAAAGATACGCTAGGGAATGAAACAGTTCAAGTCAAATATCACTAACCTCAAGTGTAAGGATGATGTTGTCATTGTAGCTCCTCACTTCTTCACTTCTTCAAGTCTTCGCAATACTTGTAATGTCTCATATCCTAATACTTTCAAGCTAACCTATATGAAGTTGACTCTAGTACATAATCAAGCGACTCTTTAGATGAGTTTGTGCTCACTAAAATATGACAACCAAACTTGACATACCAACGCTTGGTGGGTTCAACCGAGCTATGGTCTAACAATCTCCCCCTTTGTCAATTTTAGTGACAGAACTCTTACATCATATGGATAAAAAAATTACAAGAATTCATTACACATACGCTTGATTCCCGAATTCAACAACATAATAACCTGTATACATTCAATTCATAAATGACGTTGTTTACATTATAATAACAAAGCTAATACTCCCCCTAAAGGTAAGATAGGTAGATTTTCAATTCACACGTGTTTGTTATTCCCTTCGTAGTCCATATGACTACAAGTATCATATGATATGCTACTCCCCCTTAGTCTATGCTTTTACTCTTTCATTAGATAAACGTTTAAGCACAAATGTCCTTTCCCTTAGTGATACCAATCAATATAAATCAATACCAGTATCACTTGTTTACTCCATATATTTCTCCCCCCTTTTGTCACAAAATGACAAAGAAACGAAAAAATAAAGGACTAACCGAAAGGATCTTACAAATCTCAATAAACTTGCAACTTATAGAGTTAAGCACGTACACTAGAAAAACAAAAGAAAAGAAAAGTCCTAAAAGGAAGGGAAGTTCTATGCAAACACAAACAAGGTTGACTCCACCACAACAAACCTACTGAGATGACACTTCAGTTAGCTGATAGGTCCGTTAAAATTCCTCGTGGCATGATCGAGGATGTTCTTATTGAGGTCGACAAGTTTATTTATCCAGTGGATTTTGTTATCCTAGATACCCAACCTGTCTCTGTCCCAGAGAACCAAATACCAGTGATTTTAGGTCGCCCATTTTTAGCAACATCCAATACGATCATTAATTGTCGAACTGGTATTATGAACTTGTCTTTTGGTAATATGACTATTGAGCTGAACGTCTTTCATATTAGTAAACTACCCTCTGAACTAGATGACTCGAGCATAGAAGAGGTAAACATAATAGGAACATTAGTCGAGGAGTCATTACCAAACACTTTGTTAGAAGATCCGTTAGAGAAATGCCTAGCTCACTTTGGGATTGATTTCGATGATGATAATGTGATTAATGAGGTGAATGCTTTGTTAGATTCAACCCCTTTGGTAGACACTAGTAACGGATGGAAACCTAAGTTCGAACCACTACCAGTTTCTAAGTCTACCCTAGTTCCTTCGTTAGAAGAGCCTCCTAAGTTGGACCTAAAACCATTGCCAGATACCCTGAAGTATGTGTTTTTAGGCCCGTCTGAAACTTTACATGTGATTGTTGCTTCCGACTTGGATAGTGATCAGGAAAGTAGGCTAGTGACCGTCCTTCAAAACAACAAGGAAGCTTTAGGGTGGACCATAGCAGACATTAAGGGTATAAGTCCTACTGTTTGCATGCATCATATCTATTTAGAGGAAGATACCAAACCTTCTAGGGAAATGAAACGAAGACTAAACCCTAATATGAAAGAAGTAATTAGAACCGAGGTTCTTAAGATATTAGATGCAGGCATTATCTACCCCATTTCAGACAGTAAGTGGGTCAGCCCCGTTCAGGTTGTTCCCAAGAAATCCGGTATTACTGTAGTACAGAATGATAACAATGAGTTAATCCCGACCCGAGTGACCACGGGTTGGCGTGTTTGTATTGACTATAGGAAATTGAACAAGGTCACTAGGAAGGACCACTTTCCCCTTCCCTTTATCGACCAAATGCTAGAGAGATTAACTGGACATAGGCATTACTGTTTTCTAGATGGATACTCAGGCTACAATCAGATTGTTATTGCCCCAGAAGACCAAGAAAAAACTACTTTTACCTGTCCCTTTGGTACTTTTGCGTATAGACGCATGCCTTTCGGGCTATGTAACGCCCCTGCGACTTTTCAGCGTTGCATGATGAGCATATTTTCCGATATGGTATAAAAGTTTTTAGAGGTCTTTATGGATGATTTTTCAGTGTTTGGTTTGTCTTTTGATGAGTGCTTGCATCATTTGTCATTAGTGTTGACTAGGTGTAAGGAAAAGAATCTAGTGCTTAATTGGGAGAAATGTCATTTCCTGGTTCGATCAGGAATTGTCTTAGGGCATATCATATCATCTAAGGGTATAGAGGTAGATAAAGCCAAAGTTGACCTTATCAAGACTTTACAGGTCCCAAAAACCGTAAGAGATATTAGGTCATTCTTAGGGCATGCAGGTTTTTATCATCGATTCATTAAGGATTTTAGCTTGATTTATAGACCTCTTTGCAAATTGCTTGCAAAAGATGTTAAGTTTGTCTTTAATGATGCTTGTTTAGAGGCTTTTGAGAAGCTTAAGACTTTACTCACTACCGCCCCCATAGTCCAGGCACCCAACTGGAACTTACCCTTTGAGATCATGTGTGATGCTTCAGATTATGCTATTGGTGTTGTGCTAGGTCAGCGAGAAAACAAATTACTTCATGTGATTTACTATGCTAGAAAAACTATGAATGATGCCCAGTTAAACTATACCACTATCGAGAAGGAACTGTTAGCCATTGTGTTTTCCTTAGACAAGTTTAGACCCTATCTCTTAGGTTCTAAGATCGTCATATATATCGATCATGCTGCTTTGAAATATCTTTTGTCTAAGAAGGATATGGAACCTAGATTGATTAGGGGGATACTTTTGTTGCAAGAGTTTTCTCCAGACATTAGAGACAAAAAGCGTGCCGAAAATGTAGTAGCAGACCACTTGTCTAGGCTAGTTGTTGATTCCCCTGATGATTCCCTTCCTATAAGGGATAGTTTTCCTGATGAACAACTTTTCTTTGTTACCCAAGCACCTTGGTATGCGAATATAGTGAATTATCTTGTTACTGGTCTAATGCCCCAACATTGGGGTAAAAAAGATCGTTCTAGGTTTTTAGCCGAGGTTAAGCACTTCTTTTGGGATGATCCTTATTTGTTTAAGTATTGTCCAGACCAGATTATTAGGAGATGTATACCTAAGAGTGACCAGTCCAATATTATTTCCTTTTGTCATGATCATGCTTGTGGAGGTCACTTTAGTGCTAAGAAGACTGCTGCTAAGATATTGCAGTGTGGACTCTATTGGCCTTCGTTGTTTAAAGACTCTCATAGTTACTGTGTTACTTGTGAGCGTTGCCAGAATTTAGGAACCATTTCCCGTAGGAACATGATGCCCTTGAACCCTATTTTAGTTGTTGAGGTCTTTGATGTGTGGGGTATTGACTTTATGGGTCTGTTTCCTAATTCTTTTGGTAACCTATACATCCTTGTCGACGTAGACTATGTCTCTAAGTGGATTGAGGCGGTTGCGTGTAAAACCAATGACCATAGGGTTGTGATTGAGTTCTTGAAAAATAATATACTTACACGTTTTGGTACACCGCGAGATATAATTAGTGATGGAGGGTCGCACTTTTGTAATGGACCTTTTAGGCTTCTGATGAAGAAATATGGTATTACACATAAGGTAGCTACCCCATATCATCCGCAGACTAGTGGTCAGGTAGAGGTTTCCAATAGGGAGATAAAACGTATATTAGAGAAAACAGTTAATCCTAATCGGAAAGACTGGTCGTCTAGGCTTACTGATTCCTTATGGGCTTACCGTACTGCGTTTAAGACCCCCATTTGAATGTCGCCTTATCGGCTTGTGTATGGAAAGGCATGTCATTTACCTGCTGAGTTAGAACATAGAGATTATTGGGCAGTTAAGCAACTAAATTTTTCACTTGACAAGGCAAGAGCCCATAGGAAACTCCAGCTCAATGAGTTGGACGAGATTCGTATAGATGCTTACGATAGTGCGAAGGAGTATAAGAACAAAATGAAACTTGTGCATGATATAAATATTTTACGGAAGTCATTTTCTCCAGGTCAAAAAGTTCTTCTGTATGATACCCGTTTACATCTTTTCCTTGGGAAGTTACGTTCTCGGTGGACGGGTCCTTTTATTGTTCGCACTGTCTTTCCTCATGGAGCTGTTGAAATTGAGACACCGGATGGTAGTAGTTCTTCGAAGTTTAACGGTCAGAGATTGAAACCCTTTTTAGAGCCCTTTCCTACAGGTGATGTTGAGGAGGTCCCTCTGGAGGACCCTGTTTACCCTTGATTGACCATCGAGGAAGTTGTATGTTGTATATTAGTTTTTGATTCTTCACCCAGGTACTATCTTTCCAACTTCTCCTCGTGTTATTTTACCTTTGGTATTGCTGTTTCATTAGAAACATTGAGGACAATGTTAGATTTAAGTTTGGGGGTGGGGAAGAACTTTCTAGTTGCACTTTTGAAACTTCTAGCGTCGCATGGTATCCGGTTAGCTAAGTTTACATACTGTTTCTCACCGAAAATATAGAAATTGGAATGCTAGGGATAACAACCTTTTGAGACATTAGAGAAAAATACATTGAGATCCTTGAAATTCAGGAGAGAACTTGTTCCTTATAGAGGGTAACCGTGATGGACCTAACCATACATGATGGAAAGGCAAGTAGGTCAGGAAATGCCAGAAAGACAAAGCAACCTCACAATGTAGTCTTAGTTACTGGATTGCGACTCTCTCTCGGTAGAAACTTATCATCATCAACAAGCGGAGCGACATCAAAATCTATGAAGAAAGTTGAAGACGTTTTAGGTTTAGAAGCAACAATAGAAAAGAATAATTCAAAAATAAAAGTTGAAGTTATAAGAGCAAATGATATAAGTTGTTAGAATTCATGATACAAAGACATCACAAGTTGCGAAGATCCAAGTTTTGAAAGTCCTTCTCTCATGGCCATGTAAATTGTTGTCTTGTAATTTTTGTCAAAAAAAAAAAATTGAAAAAAAAAATGAAAAAAATCATCGTTACATTTTGTTCAATAAGGCCAAAGGGAAGTAGAAATTTATAAGCAAGAAATCGAAGAGAAGAGTTATTGTCAAGGTTCTATGAGGTTCGATAGTTTATCATCAACAGTTGAAGACCGAAGAAGACGTTGTTTCTACTGAGCACTATGAGAGAGTCGAAGAAAGATACATTTGGTTGCTTTGTTAGTTCGCTTTCAATCTGGCACAAGATCTTTCTAGCACTGGTTTAACTCATCACACGTAATTAGTCCAGCTGTGTAGCAGATGTCCCTCTCATCTTTATCTCTCTCCTAATCTTATCCAGCTGTAAAGCAGCGGACACATCTTACAATGTTTATCTAGCTGTGTAGCGGATATCTCTTTATCTAGCAGTGTTGTGGATGTGTCTCCCCTTTTCTTCAGTCATCTTTAGAGCTGACACCTTTAATTTCTATGGCATTCTAGTTACTTGGAGATAAGTTGAGAATATGTATGTCCTCATAGCTCTTTGGATACTTGTGACCAATTAGAAGTAATGGTTTTGTGGGTACACCTCTGGTAAACCCTCCCGAGATTAACTCGGTTTTATTTTTTATTAGTTTTGCTCGAGGACTAGCAAATAATAAGTTTGGGGGTATTTGATAGACGCATTTATGTGTCTAGTTTGTCCTCAATGTTCCGTATTGTTAGTATTCGATTTCGTACTTATTATGGTGTTTTTATGTGTTTGTAGATATTTCTGGGAAATAAACATTTTTGGAAATTTCGGCTCGAAAAGTTGCTCGAAGCACCCCCGGAGGACAATTGTTATATGGACCCCCAATTTTGCTAAGGAGCACCCACGGCTATGTATAGCCCAAATTCATTCTTAGCACCCACCGGTTATTTTGCACCCAAGATTTTGGATAGGGGCACCTTCATCTTCCACATTTGAATATGATTTTGGCGGGAATTTTACTCTCAACTGCGAGAGTTTGTGGCGAGATTTTTGGGTGTATTCTTAAGAGTTTAATGAAATATAAAACTCTTACCATCAAAACGGGGTTGATAATAGCTATACAGGCGAGGAAAAAGGAAGACCATATTGATTCTCGACTCGTTAACCAGAGGTTGAATATTTTGGAGATCCTGTGGAAGATACGTATTGATTCAGAGAAGATATTGTCCTAAGATTATATTATGCATTGATTGGGAGATATTTGAGGATCCAGGATACGCAAAGAGATTATTTTCGTAGCATGCAGAGAAGGTTATATTCTCGGGTTTTCTTCGGGTTGAAAATGGAAAAAAACAGGGATCAAACAGGGAAGAAATCTTCTCTCATAAGTTTAACTCTTCCTAAGAAACGCATTTCATGTGTTTGGAGTGTGTAACCACGAGCATAAGCGTGAAAGAGAAAAGAAGAAAAATTCCCGAGAAAATATTGAAGATATTCCGAAGTTATTACGGTGTTTTCTTGACCCTGTGAAGGGTATAAATAGGTGATGCAAGTTTCAGGATGAAGGACGGATAGTTTGGGAGAGTTTTAGAGCTACAGAAAGTCGAAAAAAATCAAGTTACAGAGCTGCCATTTTTCTGCTGCTGCTGAAGAACACGAAGAACAGTGACCCACAAAAGCAGTCGTTTATGCTACAGTGATTGCGACTGTTAAAAGACAGTCTTAAGAGCTACAGTTTCAGCGACTGTCGCGTTACAGTCTTATTTGTTACAGTGACAACCGAGGGTCGTAGTTCTCTGGTTTGTAACAAATATAATTGTTACAAACCCGGTTTTGAATTATTTCTCCCTTTTTATCATTTGTAAACCCATCTTTGAGCATAAATGAAATCAATTTTTGAGCGTGTTTCCAACATGATGAGAGGCTAATTTCTCCCACAACCAAGGCAATGGGGAAGCTATTTACGCATGAATAATTGGTAATCATTTATTTCCTCTAATTTATAATTTATAATTCACTCAATCACTGCTTTTGCAGAGTTTTTAATTGTTTGCAAAAAATTTCTCCATTAGTTGTGATTCAATTAGATAGGTTATGCTTTGTTTAGATAATCTATGCTTAGGGATACAATTAATTTTTGAGAATTTTCCAGATTATTTGTGAATTAGGAAATAAGAGTCGTAAAAGATAATTAGAGTTTTGGATTGTTTACCATAATTTATTCATGTGTAATAGTGAAATCAGTGTCTTGGTTGTTTTCTAATATCTTGAAGTCAATTTTGTAATAAGTTTTCTTTGTTTTTAAATTTTTATAAAGTCTAAAATTCATTGCCTTCACAAGTCTTAAAACAACCCTTTTATCACTATCTACAACAACTTTGAAAACACATCAGGTTCCACACACCATTTTTGATAACCAATATCAAAACCGAAACTACAAAGTAATTTTGTTTTGATATGTTACCAAGAAAACCATTGACCAAAGCAATTTTTCCTAATAGTTTAGCAAACCAAAAATCGACTAAGCACCTTAGTTCCTTAGCTAAAATGATTGTACAAATACAATCGCTTGTTCCATAAGACCAAAATAAAGATAACTCTAATTTTCTCATTGGTGGGCCCGGAAAAGTGTATAAAATTGAAGCGAAATGAAACGTGCCTACAGTAATACCGCAAGTGCACGGTCGTCAGTTGTAGCTCGTGCAAGTACGGGTCGATCCACAGAGACTGGGAGTGTTTTGGAGTTTTCTAGCTATTTTGGGCTCCTAAACTGTTGTTGGTTAACTATGAAGCCTTTTGGGCTTTGGGCTTAGGGTACCTTTGGATTATAGGCTTGTTTGACAACGAAGTGAACTGAGCTTGGGCTCAGTTGGTCTTGAAGTGCACTAGGCTTGGCCTTTGAAGTGCACTGGGCTTTGAGTGTCAATGGGCTTCTAGATTAACCCAAGACTGAACTGGGCTTTGTAATGAATCTGGGCCTCAGTAGTCTTTGAAATGAACTGAACTGAGTTGGGCCTTAGGTTTCTAAACAGATACAGTGGGCTTTTGTAATGACTGGACTTGTAGCCCAGAATTGAACTGGACCTGGAGCAGCAGCAGTGGTGGCTTCAGCAGCAGCAGAAGCAGCAACAGCAACAGCAAGTAGTAGCAGCTGGGGGAGAACTGGCAGCAAGGCCAGGGAAGGAAAAGGGCAGAAAATCCAAAAAGACCTAGTGCAGCTGGAGCTAAACAAGGCAGCAGAGCACTAGGCCAAGGTAAAACATGGATATTTACAATGGCAAAAGCAAACAGCAAACAACAATGATGATGGTGAAGGTGACAAGGGCATATACATGGAAGCAACACAGGGAAAAAGGATGCGAATTTACAATGGCATGGCAGTGATAAATCAAAGGCAATGGCCAAGGGCCAAAGGCAAAGGAAGAACAAGGCACAAAACAGTTATAAAAACAGCTATAAAAACAGTGATAAGAAGCCACAAAAACAGATAGATAACAAAGAAGAACAGGAAAGATGCTAGGCAGTGGCTGTTTTTGGTTAAATCCTTGTCCCTAATGGAGCTAGGTGGAGGTTCTAGCCTGCCTATGTTCCAGGGCATACATAAATGGAATGGAAGGAGAAGAAGCTTGTCCAACTGTTTTACTCCTAGCATTGACTGTCTTTTAACAGCACAATCAATCACAAGCAACAGTGGACACTAAATTCCTCCATTTCTCAATCAGCTCAATTTACATGAATTCTAACCTAAACTTCCACCACTAACAGTGAACAACAAGTGATAAGAAAGGCACAAAACAGCAAACAACAATGGAGATAAACAGTGAAGCAAAGACAATAAAATGACAGTGTAATAAACCAAGGCCTAAGCCAAGGGCAGTGATGTGAAGAAAACAGTGAAGTAGAAATAAGAAAACAATGAAGACAAGAGGATGATCACTAGGACGTTGAATCCACCATTAACCTAAGGGATATTCTAATCACAGCTAAGATAATTACCAAAGTGCTAATTGTCTGATTAAAGTACAACTAGTCTAAGGGCTTAGCAACATTGGGCATGAGATGCACATGATGAAGACTATCTCAGCATTCCAAACACAACATGAATGTCATAATTTGATCTGACTCCTTACTGGTTCATAGCTTCATCTAATCCTAGCATTTGAGGTTCAGAACATGATAGACATGAAGATAAACATACATTAACAGTTGACAGTGAAACAAAACATGAATTTAAACACAATAACATAACATGGGAAGCGCATAACAGTGGATAAACTTAGAACAATTGAGGAACTAAACATTAACATCACATAGTATTAAACATAAAACATCACAGTGAACATAAATGGAACAGCACAAAAATTGGAGAGACTGGCTAATCCAGTTCTCCCAAAATCAAACCAAATGACACTGGCTATTCCAGCATGCGTTATACAACAACCCAAGGTCTCAATTTATAGTTGCACACGTCCAACCCTCGAATCCCCAAAATATCAGAATTAGGGTTTCAAAGAAATCAAAATTAAATCATACCTACTTTCTGAAAACACTCAATAACGTCGACCCATTCTTCTATTGCGTCTTCTGTGTCTTCCCATGCCTTCAATTGCCTTTCTAGCTCACTAATTTCATCAACCCCTAAAACTAGGGTTTCAGTGGGAAGAATAGGTTGAGGGGTTGATGTAATGAGTGGCTAGGGGATAGGAGAATGATGGGGTGTAGTTGTTGGCTGATATGAGAACTCGGTGGTGGTTGTGGTGGTGGTTGAGCGGGGAAGTGGAGGTGATGGTGGTGGCAGAGTTTTTCTCTGCAGACGGAATGGAGAAGATGAAGTCGATGGAAAGAAGGAGGGGAGTGTTTGGCGATGGGTATAGGGTTAGGTTGTTCGAGTGTGAGGCGGGCTCATCATATTTCGATGTTAGGCGAGTGATAGGCGTTTGATCGATACATCTGAAATGCATCCAATGATAAGATGGAACATAGCCTTCAGCGACCGTCGGATGAAGAGATACAACGAAACTAACGGCGTGAGATGGAGTTAGGTGCTGTAGTGTTGGTCAGGAATTTCAGACTTTGATGCACGAAGAGGAGGCGACCGTTGGATGATGATATGGATCCAATCTGACGGCTACATGAGAAGTGGGTTATGGATTTGGGTTTTGGTTTGGGAGATAAGTTGGGCTTGGGATAATTCTGAGCCCATTTCTTCTTTAAGAACAATTTCTTCCTCTTCAAGCCCACTTCTAGCCTTTTGGTCTTGTGCACAACATTCTTCGCGGCTTCCTTGTGTAATTCCTCCCGGCTTTTCACCACTTTTCTGCTCCGCAACTCATCTAGTCCTTATTTACAACCTAGAAATACAAAATTAATTAATAAAAATATTTATTCTTGAAAACAATGAAAATACAAAATATGGGATAAAATGTAGAATTAATGCACAAAAGATGAGTTAAATGCCAAGAAAAATATATAGAAATATGCACTTTTTAGGACTCATCAAATACCCCCAAACCTGAATTTTACTTGTCCTCAAGTAAAACAAAACTAAGGAAATCCTACTTATACCACTGTCGCTGGTCTCTCGAATGCATTTAGCGTATGCACTAAGCCTTTTAAACCACTAAGTGTCCCTAGTGGACGAGTGAAGTCTCGTGAAGGTTTGCTTAGAACGTACCTACAAAGTTCTAGGTCAAAATATAAGCTCATATTCCATCAAATGTGACATGTGCAAGACAGTTTAAGCTCACAGCAAAATGGAGATGTCAATCTAGCTATCTAAGGCACAATCCTAGCACTGATAACAAATAAAGACATGTGATAAGAGTGTAAAGTGTATCTACACATGTGTAAAGAAAGATCGGATGTTATGACTACTAATCACCAAGAGATAGTTTCTCAGGCTAAGAACCAAGGTCGAAATCTAGCTAGCTGTCCGGACTTTACGAGAATTGTGAATGAGTTGGAGGTATTTCACAATTACTCGCGTTGTACATCAATGGCATACACCCTCCTTGCTTATTACAATGAAACAACAAAAGATGACTCTTATTTACATTGACTACTCTCTTTTATTTTTGGAACAAGAGAGGATGGAATTGATAAATACTTGATTTTTTTTTTTTTAAAGGAAACACTTTTGATACATATACAAAAGGAAACAAAATATTACGTGACACTTTGCAAGAGGTAGCCCTTTTTGATGCACCCAGTTAAATTCGATGGTTGTCTTTCTTAATGTAACCTCCACCTTCTATCCCAACCAACCAAAGAACAAGCTAGTCAAGTTTCGTTCAGTATTCTAAAGTGATTGGCAATCGTGACTTCCTATCAAACACCTTGAAGATCGAGGCTATACATGTATTGGTAGATCGTGCCCGTGCAAGTTTCTTATCACTATGTGAATTGTGCTAGAATCAGGGTGCCTAAATATCTAGACTAAGACTCCTAAAAATTACATATTTGCACAAGAGTCAACATTTCAAGGTAAATGAGCTCCATTTTTATGTTTTTTTCAATTTTTAATTTTTATTTTGATTTTTTCATTTTTTTCAAAAAGAATGAGTTCTTGTTTTCAATTATGGCATATTATCAAAGTATCTACTTTTCACCCCCAAACCTAAACTAAACATTGTCCTCAATGTTTCAAAATATGAACAAAATTATAATACAACATATGAAGAGGACCATGCTGAGCAGAGAAAAAGGAAAGAGAATACCCGGATTTCGGCGAAAGCAAGATTAGAACTCCGTTATTCAAGGAAAAAAAATCCAACATATTTCAGCCGAGATCATATTGGATTAGCAAAATATATACAAAAGGAACAAAAGGGTTTTAAGAAATTTTATCTACTGGATTATATACAAAAAATTCACCATACACTAACAATCTAAAGAGTTGAGGATCAACCCAAAAGACAAAGTGTAGAGGTTTCAACAGCTTCACACAATAATAATATGATAGGCATGAAAGTGAAGCTGTGAAACAAAATGAGCTACCCCCAAACCTGGATTTTTCAACGGATAAAATTTTGGAAACAAAATCTCGCAGTTTTGGGGGTTCATCATGCACAAGATCTAACTCAAAGTGTACTTTGCTATGGACGGGCAAACATGCCATTTCCAACTGTGGTTCCTCAAAGATATTATATTTAGATGCAAAATGGTCCAAGAGGACTTGGGAAGCACACAGTTCCAAACCTGGATTAGGCATTCTCAGAAAAATTGGTTTTACAATATTGGTACAAACCAAATCTAGGTTGGGTGGAAGGCCATCAGATTGTGACTCATGTAGGAGAATAGGCACGTCATTATCAATCAAATCAAAATCTCCTAAATCATCTACACATGTCACATCATGCTCACAATCATCAATCAAATTAGCAAGTTCACAATCAAAATCATCAACATCATCAACAGATTTGTCCTCATGCATCGGCAATTCAATGGAAACATCATATGGAATACTAGAAGAGATATCATTCATTAAGGTCTGGGCAGAGAAGCCTAATGTATTTGAACCCAAAGGTTCCATAACATCATCAGTATAGACATGTTCTTCTAATATAACATCATAATTATTATCATCCTCAACAAAACAAGAGTGTCCTTCCCTAAAAACTATAGTGTTTCTATTCCACTCATTTACCTCTAGATTAGGTTCATGTTCAATATGACTATCATGAGTAGGGTTAAAAACACTATTTTGATAATTAATTTCATTAGGGATAACAATGCTGCTATGATCATTCAATGTATGCATTTCTAAACTAGCAGTGTTTTGTTTGAGGAGATTGATGTTTTCCATTATAGATTGCATACAAGGGCTCATGTGAAATTGTTCGTCCTCCCCTTGTGGTGATTGATACATGGGTGCATGGTCGTTAGGGTCTATAAATGGTTGATCGCAACCTTGAAAAGGTTGATTATGGTCCCAATAACCACCATCATAATAATCTGTAGGTTCTACAAACCTTGGAATTTCTCCAGTCCGCCTAAATTCATGGAAAATATAGCAATTCGCAATAGTGTGGTCTAAGCCATCACATGCGGGACAAGGATAGATTTCAGGTTGCCTAGGAAAGTTAGATGTGACAGATTCCTCATGTGCTTGTTTTTCTAAAGCTGCGACTCGAGCTTCTAATTGATCCATAAGTGATGATTGTGTGAGTGAGGCTCTAGCAGAATGTTCATTTTCACGTTGCGATGAATGATGCATGTATGAATAGTCATTAGGGTTCATGTATTGCGGCTCGGGACTTTGAAAATGTCCATAATAATTCCTATGACTATTGACATCATGGTCCGTGGAAGGTTCATAACGTGAAGTTTGTCCATATGCAAGTTCTCTAAGGGATTTGTTGTACTCCCCAACTGTAGAAAAAGATCTATTCATGATTGGCTCAAAAGCTAAGTAAAGAATGTACAAAGCTCAGAATTTGGTTTTTTAAAGGGTTTGGATTTTTGGGAAAAATTTGGTTTTGGTGGGATAAAAGAAAAAAATTTGGTTGTTAATGTGGGAGAAAAATAAAATTTGGTTTTAAAATTTGGGAGCAAGTAAAAATTTTGGTTTTTGAATGGGAGAGAAAATATTTATTTATTTATTTATTTTAAAAACAGCTATAAAAACAGTGATAAGAAGCCACAAAAACAGATAGATAACAAAGAAGAACAGGAAAGATGCTAGGCAGTGGCTGTTTTTGGTTAAATCCTTGTCCCTAATGGAGATAGGTGGAGGTTCTAGCCTGCCTATGTTCCAGGGCATACATAAATGGAATGGAAGGAGAAGAAGCTTGTCCAACTGTTTTACTCCTAGCATTGACTGTCTTTTAACAGCACAATCAATCACAAGCAACAGTGGACACTAAATTCCTCCATTTCTCAATCAGCTCAATTTACATGAATTCTAACCTAAACTTCCACCACTAACAGTGAACAACAAGTGATAAGAAAGGCACAAAACAGCAAACAACAATGGAGATAAACAGTGAAGCAAAGACAATAAAATGACAGTGTAATAAACCAAGGCCTAAGCCAAGGGCAGTGATGTGAAGAAAACAGTGAAGTAGAAATAAGAAAACAATGAAGACAAGAGGATGATCACTAGGACGTTGAATCCACCATTAACCTAAGGGATATTCTAATCAAAGCTAAGATAATTACCAAAGTGCTAATTCTCTAATTAAAGTACAACTAGTCTAATGGCTTAGCAACATTGGGCATGAGATGCACATGATGAAGACTATCTCAGCATTCCAAACACAACATGAATGTCATAATTTGATCTGACTCCTTACTGGTTCATAGCTTCATCTAATCCTAGCATTTGAGGTTCATAACATGATAGACATGAAGATAAACATACATTAACAGTTGACAGTGAAACAAAACATGAATTTAAACACAATAACATAACATGAGAAGCACATAACAGTGGATAAACTTAGAACAATTGAGGAACTAAACATTAACATCACATAGTATTAAACATAAAACATCACAGTGAACATAAATGGAACAGCACAAAAATTGGAGAGACTGGCTAATCCAGTTCTCCCAAAATCAAACCAAATGACACTGGCTATTCCAGCATGCGTTATACAACAACCCAAGGTCTCAATTTATAGTTGCACACGTCCAACCCTCGAATCCCCAAAATATCAGAATTAGGGTTTCAAAGAAATCAAAATTAAATCATACCTACTTTCTGAAAACACTCAATAACGTCGACCCATTCTTCTATTGCGTCTTCTGTGTCTTCCCATGCCTTCAATTGCCTTTCTAGCTCACTAATTTCATCAACCCCTAAAACTAGGGTTTCAGTGGGAAAAATAGGTTGAGGGGTTGATGTAATGAGTGGCTAGGGGATAGGATAATGATGGGGTGTAGTTGTTGGCTGATATGAGAACTCGGTGGTGGTTGTGGTGGTGGTTGAGCGGGGAAGTGGAGGTGATGGTGGTGGCAGAGTTTTTCTCTGCAGACGGAATGGAGAAGATGGAGTCGATGGAAAGAAGGAGGGTAGTGTTTGGCGATGGGTATAGGGTTAGGTTGTTCGATGTGAGGCGAGCTCATCATATTTCGATGTTAGGCGAGTGATAGGCGTTTGATCGATACATCTGAAATGCATCCAACGATAAGATGGAACATAGCCTTCAGCGACCGTCGGATGAAGAGATACAACGAAACTAACGGCGTGATATGGAGTTAGGTGCTGTAGTGTTGGTCAGGAATTTCAGACTTTGATGCACGAAGAGGAGGCGACCGTTGGATGATGATATGGATCCAATCTGACGGCTACATGAGAAGTGGGTTATGGATTTGGGTTTTGGTTTGGGAGATAAGTTGGGCTTGGGATAATTCTGAGCCCATTTCTTCTTTAAGAACAATTTCTTCCTCTTCAAGCCCACTTCTAGCCTTTTGGTCTTGTGCACAACATTCTTCGCGGCTTCCTTGTGTAATTCCTCCCGGCTTTTCACCACTTTTCTGCTCCGCAACTCATCTAGTCTTTATTTACAACCTAGAAATACAAAATTAATTAATAAAAATATTTATTCTTGAAAACAATGAAAATACAGAATATGGGATAAAATGTAGAATTAATGCACAAAAGATGAGTTAAATGCCAAGAAAAATATATAGAAATATGCACTTTTTAGGACTCATCACTCATCAGGTTCTAGTTATCCATATAACTTAGACCTTTAACTTTTAAACAAGACAAGTACTAGGTTATTTAACTAACATTTATTGTTAAGGCATTCGGTTAGACTTGAATAACCGAAACCTCCTCTTTGATAAGTCTAACTAAGATCAGAATTAACTTAGTTTCTCTTATCCGGAATCGAATTGAACTAAACAATTCATCCCGTAAACCTTTTATTTCGTTAAGCCATAAACAATTCATACAAACTAAATAAATCAACTTGCATAATTATTTACCTCAACCGGAAGCAATTGAAACAACATAGACATTAAAGCACCGCAATTGCACCAAAATTTTGTAAGCCTAAACGATTGATATCAAACAATAAAGAAAGATAACAATAGTTTTCTTAACCGGAACCAATTGAATCACACACACATCCATACACATATAATGGAATAAAATATCTATTGTACCGAAATTTTGTTAAGCAAAAGCAATAAATATGCGCAATAAAATCAGGCTTTTCTTAAACAGGAAAACGATTAACTAACATAATAGTTACCTCAAATTTCACATCCTCTTCTCCAATATGTTTGTATCTTCTTCCATGAAGAATTGATATCGAAATATCATTATGTTGTCATCCTTATGCAAAACAAAAGAATAACAACAACCAACCTTTACCAGAGAAAGGTAGAAAACCGGTTTTTAACTATTGCAAGCAAAAGTTGAAAACCCCGAAACACATATTCTTTTATGCTAAACCAAACGATTCAACATATTGTGACTTTTTCACATATTGTTTCTATCAGAACCCCTCATGATCCTTTGATAAAGCCTACCAACATGGGCTAGAACTTAATCCTGCTAAATCAAAAAGTCACCCAAACCATAAGGGTTCACTACATTATGAGATCGAATATCAAGGTAGTAAAACCGAAATCAAACATCCCATAAACATACATAGCAATAAAGTAATGCATTCAAGCACAGGCTATGTAAATCAAAAACTATCACAAGAAAAATTATAAATCAAATAATTTTATTCATAATAAACATAATACAATCATTGAATGAAATCAAAAATTGATGTATATTATCTTTTGCAACTCAGTCCTTCATATCAGTGCTAAATGAAGGCGGATTATTACTTTCAGTCTTCAGCTTGTGAATTTCTTCAAGTAGAAAACCTTGTTGCTTGACCAGAATTTCTTGCAGGTGAGAAATTTTCATGAAGGATTCTGCAAGAGCATGTAATTCTGTCTTTGATTGAACACAAAAGTGTGTCAATGCTTCAATACACTGATCTTTCTTCAGCGTATTCTCTCTTTCCTTCTTGCTAAGACAATCTCCCTTTTTGATTTTACTCTTAATATCAAGAGAAGATCCAGACTTAATCTTAAGTTGATCTTTCTGATCTAGCATCTTGCCAAGAGAAGATGTTAGATCCAGACTCATGGTTCAAACAAGGAATGATCAAAGAAGGAGAAGGATCTTTTTACAATTTTCATACTTCCTAAAATATAATATTCCTAAAAATACGAATATATCAAATATTTTCAAATACTAGATTTTATTCCCATAATTTACACATAAGTGCCTTGATTTTTCTTCTTCCTCACTCAAAATTCGGCACACATGGTGAGGAAAGAATTCTAATACCGACCAGGTGGTATTAGTATGAGATTTTCTCCCATTATGGAATTTCGAACAACCAGAGTGTCCTTGATCTAGCATCGTATTAGAAATTCTCCTCTTGTTACCTCGAACTAGCGAAGTATCTTGAGATTGACTTGGGTTGCCTACGCAACTTTTAGCAATTCTGTTTTTGAGACCGTTTTTGCATCTTGTCTTATTTTTCCCTTTACCATTAGATGATTTAATAATATTAGAAGACATGTCCATTTTTAAAATAAGTAAATTATTAATGGAGTAGGAAGAAATAAGATTGACAACTAATGCAATATTAGTTGTTTCCTCTTCTTCAGAATCGTATGAATCAGAGGTCTCATCTAGAGTTACAGCCAAAGCCTTCCAGTGTATTTCTTAAGATTGGGACAGTTTTTAACAATAAAACCAAACCCTTTACACTTAAAGCATTGCGGCTGATATTCATCATCTTCTTCATGATCCTTTTTGACAGGAACTCGATCATGTGGACGAGAAGATCGATGAGTATCCTTTATGAATCTCTTATTTCTTTTCTTTAAGAGATCTCGAAACTGTCTGGTAATCAATGATAATGATTGTTCAATTTCATCATCAGAATTTTCTGCAATATGTTTATCTGAATCATCCATCTGTCTATTCCTCTCCGTTGGAGCTTTCAGAATTTTTGCAGCTTTAAAAGCAATTCCTTTATTTTGAATAGACTGTGATTCATGATCAAAGATCTTTAAATTTCCAACAAGTGTGTTTCGTGAGAGAGTTGAGAGATCATTTGCTTTTATGATTGCATGCTTCTTAGAATCGTATCTTGGTGGCAACGATCTGAGAATTTTTCACACTATATCCTTTTCAGAGATAGTCTTTCCAGGAGAGAATGATGCATTAATTATCTCAGAGAGTTTAAGATGAAACTATTCAAAAGTGTCGTTGTCATCCATTCGAAGGTTTTCCCAATCGGACGTAAGAGTTTGAAGTCTAGCTTCTTTCTCTGAAGTGTTTCCTTCGAATACGATCTGAAGATTATCCCAAGCTTCTTTCGAAGTTTGACATGTTGATACATGATGTTGTATATCACGACTTACAGCATGTATTATAACATTCAAACCATCTGAATTCTGCTTTGCAAGAGTCTTTTCTTCGTTTGAAAAATCTATTAAGCTTTTAAACTCAGTTTCCGAATTTTCTATCCTTGGACGAATATAACCATCGACGACTAATAGACATGTATTAAAGTATCGTGATTGAATAAAAGATCTCATAGCAGATTTCCACCATAGATAGTTTGTTCTGTCAAATCTTGGATGTACGTTAATTGAAGTCGATTCATGAGAACTCGAGTTCATTCTTATAGGTTGGATCACACCAAGCATAGATTGTTAGATATTTTCGTGTTTGCCTGCTCTGATACCAATTGAAAAGACAAGGGTACCCAAATATACCTCAATATAAAACTTTTCCACCTATAAGTCCTTTCTCCGAAAGTGATTGTCTATGGACTGAGTTGAGACAATACAACTAACCGGTTCACACTTCGTGTGATCATCTATGGATACGAGATCGAGACAATACAACGACGAAGTATGTTTACTTGATAAAATGTTCGGACTTAACCAAACACAATAGGATTACTTATCAAGTAAATATGAATTAATGTTTGTGTAATTTAATTTAAATTATAATAACAACAATTATAATTTCGGAAAATAAAAGTAAATGACACAACAAGATTTTGTTAATGAGGAAACCGCAAATGCAAAAAAAAACCGGGACCTTGTCCAGAATTGAATACTCTCGGGATTAAGCCTCTATACAAAATCAAACCAACTTCGTATAGTTGAGACCAAGCAACTAAACCTATAATTCACCTAGTTCCGTCTGTATTCCCACGCCTCCGACATGTAATAAGTCACGTACTTGGAACAATTCCGTTGGTTCGTATTCCAGACAGTACAGGAACAACAAATCTGTTTGGTATCAACTCTTTTCAACCAAGTGATATGAGTTCGACAAAATGATCTTCTGTTCATCTCAATAAACTCCTTTGTCAGGTTCTTAGATCTATCTTATCATCAACTACCAAAGTAATTATTAAGATTTTGCAATCAATACTTTTAATCACAAGAATTGTATTGATGCCGATCTACACAACTAATCAATCTAATCTACCACAAGGATAAACCGATTATATTTGGGTCCTCTTTTACCGAAACAAGTATTGTGCACACCAAAGATTATGAACCAAAATCATAAATATTCAAAGTCTTCTTTGTCTTCAAATCTTCTTAGATCTTCAATAAACACCTGCACACAATCAACTTGAATCTCTTGTGATCAATCACGCACAGAATGGAGTCTGTTAACAATGGATTATCACAAGACGTCTTTAGATGTAGAAACAGTCTAAAGATCCATGTCGAAACTTCGATCTAGTTTGAGTGAATCTTATATCAGAAGAGAAGATTCTCAAGCATAAACAAACTAGGTGCAATCAAAGTTCAACCACCGTTAGTCAATCAAATCAATCGAAAACAAAAAATAAACCGAAATTATCTAGTTTCCTACCAACGGTTCTAATAGAGCTTCTCAATCCCAAATAAGTCATTAAACTGAGCGGATGTAAGAGATTTCTCCTAATTAGGTTACTCTCCTCTCCGAATAATGCGGCTTCACCAGTAACAACACAACTGAGGTAGTTTTGTTGTTTCTGGGGATTAGTTTGCTCGAAATGCAAACTATGATATTTATAAACCAAGGAAGTTTGGACACCAAGGAATTTCCAAAACCGAAAATATTCTCAACATATGCAATATATTCCAAATTCGGTTTCCATAATTCCTGGAAATGCTTTGTCCAAATAATGACCGAAAATCTCTTAGAAAATCTCCAACTAGTAAATGCACATTACTAATTTTAATTTTCTAAAAGTAAAATTAAAAACCTTAAATAAAAGATTCTCAATTTATTTTATTCGATCCGGGATTTTCTTCCTTTATCTATTAAGGAATAACTTTGAACAATTAAAGATAAGCGTTACTGCACATGTTCAAAGTATGTCGACATCCTTACTTTGTAATTTCTACTTACAATCTTGAAACCGATTTGCCACACTTCCAAACAAGTTTAGAATTGGTTCATCTGACTTTCAAGAACTATGTGATTGATCAAGAACACTCAATCACCAAACATGGGTTTCAAGGTTCTACTAAAACAAGTTTCGGTTCTACCTCCATGTGAGTACTTTGCATAGTCACGCTAGTTACCAAAATTCGGTTGACTAGGTACTAGGATCCGTTCCCCACATATATATGGTATCTAACTTGTACTTGTTGCACATGTCCATAGGATCGGTTCCCCTTTGCCTAAAAACTTGTTGCACATGTCCATAGGATCGGTTCCCCTTTCTGCTAAAAACTTGTTGCACCTCATACAAGGATTGATTCCCCTTTGTGATAGGTTGTACCTCTTACTAGGATCGGTTCCCCTTTACCCAAAGTCGGTCATACCAATAACACTAAATCGATCATACCATCTCAGGTGATTACTTAAGATCGGTTTCACTAATAAAAGTCATATCAATACAAAAGTACGTCCTTTGTGAATAGTTTTACCAAGAACATAAACAAGTCATGAGCTGTTATACTAATCACACATATTGGTAGTTCAAAAGATATGTAATGAATAACAATACCAATAATGCCCGGCGATTTCTCTTTGATTCACAAAACAAGTTCATGAATTTACTTTCTTAAAAAAAAATGTAAAACATTGTTTCCTATGATGAAATCTTCACCTTATACCCATACATAATCAGAATAGCATTCAAACGATTATGTCGATGTCTTATATACAAAGTTTAATGGTTAAGCAATAAACCTCGTATTGTATTCCTTAATACTATGTCTAACTAGAGTATAATCATTCATGCTTCACAGTTTTGTTTTCAATATGCACGACTTGAAAGATACGTTAGGGAATGAAACAGTTCAAGTAAAATATCAGTAACCTCAAGTGGAAGGATGATGTTATCGTTGTAGCTCCTTACTTCTTCACTTATTCAGGTCTTCGCAATACTTGTAATGTCTCATATCCTAATACTTTCAAGCTAACCTATACGAAGTTGACTCTAGTACATAATCAAGCGACTCTTTAAATGATTTTTGGCTCACTAAAATATGACAACCAAACTTGACATACCAACGCTTGGTGGGTTCAACTGAGCTATGCTCTAACAGTATCAGACAAGGAGACCCGTTATCTTCCTATATTTTTATCATATGTTCTGAAATCCTATATACAAATCTTGGAAACCTTCAAAACCAAAAGTTAGTTCGGGGACTTAACATTTAAAAAAAAAAACACCACCCATTATTCATTTAATGAATGCGGATGATTTACTGAGTAACCAACACCTTAAAACCCTAATCCACTCCTATAGCACATCTGCATGACAGATAATTAATAATTCCAAATCAGTAATCATCCATCAGCCAAATCTTGACCTGATCAAGGTAAACGAACTTCAGCAATTCTTCAATATGTCGGCTACATCAAAACCTCCAACCTACCTAGGAGTCCAGTTCAAACAATGAAGGGCATCCAATCAAACCTTCACTCCCCTCTTACAAAGATTAGTCCTAAAAGCTAAAGGATGGATGACAAAATGCCTAACTCCAGCCGGAAGACTCACTCTCATCAAAACCTCGCTAATTCCCACCTCAAATCACATTATGCAAACACAAAATTTACCCAGCAGTGTTCAAAAACAAATAGATCGTATCACCAGGAATTTTTTCTGGGGACATGACTCGGCAATTAAAAAACTTCACCCTATAGGATGGGATAGAGTAACAAAACCAATATCTGAAGGAGCATTATGAATAAGTAAGATCAGTGATCATAACAAGGCGCTTCTCATGAAGAGAATCTGGAATTACACGAACAACCTAACTTTATCTACGGAAGTCTCTTCAGTGCAAAGTATCTAGATCAACAACCAATTCTACGTGGAATTAATTTCATACCCTCCTCCTTCAGTCCTCAATGGAGACAATTGACATCAATTGTCCCTACCATGCAGCATTTGATATTTCATCGTATTGGAAATGAATTATCAACTCCAATAGAAGCCAATTGGATTCCACACTCAACAAATCTAGACCCGAAACAATGTTATCCAATCCAAATGGTAGCAGATCTCATCGACCCAATTTCCCATTCCTGGAATCAAGAAAAATTAAGCATCCTTTCCAGTCCTATAATCCAAAAAATCATGAACATCCACCTCCCCCAAAATAGCCCCCAAGATAAAATTATCTGGCCACACTCAAAATATGAAATTACACTACCTCAACGGGATATAAATGTCTAACCCATGGTCAACCAACTCACACCCCTCTACCACCTACCAAATTCCTATGGACTTTACCATGTCCACCGAAAATTCGGGTTTTCTTGTGGAAATCCATCAATGAAGGATTACCAATCTTCTCACTCTTACATCACATCCATTTGACCAACTCAGACATATGCCCCAGATGCAACGCTGATCCAGAATTGGTAAGTCGCCTTCTAATTCACTGTCCAACGACAACTACCTCCTGGAACACCTTACTCACTCAACTATCAAATTCACCAAACTCCAATCCTCCCCCCACTGTCACCTTAACGCCTCAGACAACCATTTTCCAAATCCTTCAACAACCCCCGTCAACATCTGTAATCTCTTCTTTATGTTTTCTATTCTGGACCTTATATGGCTAGCTAGGAATAATCTAATATACCAACAAAAGCAAACAACTTAGGAATAAATCCTAGCGTGGGCACAAAAACTGCAACAAGAATTCTACGGGGCACTAAACTCTTCACCACCAATCATACCAAGAGATGCACCGTTATTTAACCACCCAACGAGAGACAAAAGGATATCAACAATATCGGTTGGATGGTCCATTCTGAACATTAACTTGATTAAGATTAACACTGATGGAGCGTCTAGAAGTCACCCAGGATTTGCAGGGGCAGGGTTCATATATAGAGATTTTGATGCACGAACTTTAATGCCTCTAGCTCAACCACTAGGAATTACGACTGCCTTAACTTCAGAAACTTGGACTCTGCTATTGGTATCAAGAACAACAACAGATAGGCAATGGCCAAGAGTTCTCTTTGAAACTGATTCAGAGAACCTTATGTGTTTCATCACTTCCTCCCCCCCCCCCTGGCACATATCAAGGATGATTGAGGAAATAAAAAATATATTTCCAAAAATCCCGTAGGCTGCTATTCAGCACAACTACAGGGAAGGAAATCAAGCGGAAGACGGGTTAGCCAATCATGCGGCAGATGGAAGTCAAACAGGAAGTTTATCAACCAAAATATGGGACCAGGCAATCCCATCTTTTATTAATAAAATTTTATTTCATGATTCCGTGGGTACCACATATCCACGACAGAAAATAAAGTGATTTCTTTTTAATAAAGTGCATGCTTCAACAAATTAAAATAAAAAAACTGTCATTAACCGAAATTCATCAAGTATGAACAAATGTTTTTTTTTTTTGGATCAATGTATGAACAAATGTTCATTAAGCTTTGTCATTATATTCGAGAACTAATTACCAAGATAAACTTGGCTTGAAATTCTTGTATATGCATGATAGTCGAAAGATGAATATAACTTGTGAAATAGGTGGTTCAATCTTCACTTACCTTTTGTTGAAGAAGTTTTCCAAAACCTTTGGTTGATCTTCGCCTTCAACTGGTAAAACGCAATGATGACTGTCGTGATGTCCGTTTCTGAACTACACTTTTATCCTAATCCGAGACTTAACTAATTGTAGACTAGAAATCAAGATATAGTTTTGACAACTAAATTTGACAACAAGCTTGAGATATCAACACTTGTGATTTCGACTGAGCAATGCTCTAACAGTCTCCCCCTTTATCAATTTTACTAACAAAACTATCAATACATATGGATAAAAAATTAAAGCTTTGAAAACTCCTTGAATCCATCATGCTTAATTTGTTTGGTTTCTTCAACTCCTTGAATTCTTCGTTGCTTCAAGTTGTAATGATCCTGAACGTGTTCAACTCAGCATCGTTGTTGTTGAAGATCCGTAGCGATAACAACTTTTGAAAAAAAATATTCTCAATCGTCGTTATTCAGAAACATAGTATTATTATCTTTTCCAAAGTTCAATTGTATCCCAACTCTGAAGTAATACTACGGTGATATGTTTCTCCCCCTTAATCAATACTTACATTTTTTGCATAATAGGTGAAACTTATAGATTATTGATTCACCCCCCCCCCCCCTTACATAATGATCCGTAAACCATAGTATGTAGTGCAAAACTACTAAATAATTCTCCTCCTTTTTGTCAATAAAATTGGCAAAGGTACGAAAATCGTGGGATCGTAATGAATACAACCAAAAGATACTTCGGGATTCCAAGGTGTTTACATATCAACTTTATTTAAATGATATCACATAGTAAGAAATACTTAGCGCTCATCTAGGAGATTTAAGATACAAGCATCCCCTTAAAATTCCACATCCACACACCCCACAAAGATATAACAATTAAGCACAAGTTCATTTAAGAACTCTCCCCCATTTGATGTCATTCCCAAGAGAACAACATGAGTGACCTTGCTTTATGAAAAAGAAAGATTTTGTCTGACATTAACAAATCACATGGAGTTGTATCCTTAATATCGACTTAATTTAGTCTCAACGTCGGTTACAAACAAAGAGATAATTTTAATCGGTATGGCTCAACATTAGAAAATCTTTCGGAGTGTGTCAAACAGTAATAACACAAAAGTGTGATCACAAGTAGATCGATACTGCGAGAAAAAATCTCAAAGAATTTGTTATATTTTCAGTTTATAAAAAACATAATAGCATATATGAAATATCAGCCCGATTCACGATAGACTTTTGCAATACTTAAACCAATAATGATTACATACTGCAAGTTCATCTTCCAAAAACTCTAGAATTTAATAAATAAGCAGATCAACTGATAACAATCATGATGGTTTACTGAAAAGATAACGCAGTAATGGACCGACAACTGCTACACTTAGGCTGTTACCTAACAATGCATACCTGCAAAAAACGAAATTAAGCATTCACGCAATGAGACAATAAAGAGCGAAAGAAAATATAAGGAAAAGGTACATATACAACCATCAAGAAACAAGAGATGATTAGGGATTATATTTTGTGTTCTGCTTTTTATTAAGAGAAAGGAAATCTGTTTAGGTCCTGAAAGGTATCCTCCATCATCCAATATGACCTGAAATCTTCAAATGTAACATACCGTTGCTTAAGGCTTATGTGCTCAGGAAAGTGAAAATTTTCTGGGAAAGAATGTAGATTAGCAACCTGATATTATACAAATATAGTTAACATAAGGGATCAGTAGGTTGCCAACAAGAAAATGATAAAAGGAGGAAAAGATGGGTAAGAATGGTTTTACCTCCCTAGGTGTAAAATATCGCAACCCCTGCTCAGACAAAGGTGATAGTTTCCCCTTCTTCTCTGGCTGTTAATCAATTGAAAAGCAAGTATCATGAGAAAAGCGAAGAACAAATTTTGGTCATTTTTTCGATATAGTACCAAAAATAAATTGCTTTCCATAAGATGGAAATTTAAGGGGAAAAAATTACTAGAAAAAGAATCTTACTTGTATAGTTGCCAAGAGAGATCCAGTGCCCTTAACGTACCGGTAATAGCTTTTTGTGAAACAACAACATCGTTTTGAATCAGAATAAACAACATCTAAAATGGCCACTCAAGGATAAACTTGATGATACAATAAAAAAAAAAGAAATCAGAGATAGTAAGTAAAATTTGAAAAGGATACCCATCGCACTTCCTAATTTTTCAATCAAGCACAGCGGAACATTATATTGTCCTGCAATATAATGTTCTGTCGTACTTCCGAAACTTTCACAACCCCTGGCAGAAGCACTTGATTCCCGGCCCAACTGTGATTCCATACAATCTAATTGATTAATAGGAAAATTGAATTCCAGAAAATTCTCGATTGGTTTGCATAAATGTAGCCATTTTTCCCATCCTTCATGTGATTGATCATCCCCATTCGTCCATGTGCTATCATCTTTTTCGGACAAGGGACTAGGATTCCATAGTAGCTGGTTGTTGAAGTGTGGCTTCAGAAAATTTAAGGGTTCTCTTTTTGCCTGTAAATACAAACAGCTGAAAAGATAAAGTGTGGGATGTTGAGAATTCAGCTCCTTTAATGTCATTACTTCACATAAACATGATTATAACTTATCTTATGACCAGAATTAACCCAAGAATTATCATGTACTACACATAATACATATTAAATACAGTTGATGGATAGATCGATACAGTAAAGATACAGAAACCTAATCTGATTCTATTAGGCTTATTGTTGATTGTTGGAAATTAGCTCTTTTAATACAAGTATAGTACATAGTAAATACGGTTGATCAATATAAAGAGATAGAAACATAATCTGATTCAATTAGGCTTTTTACTTGGACTTCTGCTTCTATTTCATCCAGCTTAATTGGTGGGAGAAAAAAATTCATGCATCAGGCTATAAGAGGGTCCTTAACAAGCTTAATTTATGTCCTCCAACCTTGCCATCAGGAGTTGGAGGGACAGCTCATACTTGACAATTCATAGTCTGATTAAGTTACCCTAGACTTGATGTAGCATTAACCAAAAACACACTTAGATACATGAATAAGGATTAGCACTAATCTGGTTAAACTTAAACTAATAATGATTTGGTGCCAAACATAGAAAAGGCATCGTAATAACCATTAATTTAGAAGAATTACCCAGCATGCAATTTGTAAGAGAGAAATCACTACAAACAGCTTTTTCAGATATCAATTATTATTCAGACAATAAGTTATGCCTGAAAAGGAGATCGGCCCTCTACCTCTCTTGTCGTTTGTTTCTCTGTTTCTTTATCCGTAAAATTGAAAATAACAAGGAAGTGTAACCAAATGATTCACTAGGTCCGAGAACGGGTCAAAAGAAACCAGTCAGTGTAGGTGAGCTTCACTGTCTGATCCATAAAATCGAAATTAACGAGGAAGTGTAGCCAAATGATTCACTAGGTCCCAGAATAGGTCAAAAGAAACCACTCAGTGTAAGCGAGCTTCACTGTATGATTACCTATAGACAAACAAGCACCTCCTCAAACTATGTCACAAAGATTTACATATCTAAGCCACTGAACTCCTGCGCAGTGCATCAAGAAGAAAATAAAGAACTCCAGTTACAATTCAAGTGCACGACAGAAATCCCACTAACCACCTGTTCAGGATCCCCATTGAGACCATTCTTTCCTATTTATCTTTTTTTTGATAAGCACGCTGAGATAGTGAGACCATTTCCCCGTGTCATGATATCTAGTGGTATCGCATAACCAAATCATTCCTAAAGTTAGAGCTTTTACTCTATAATCATTTCTTGTTAGAGCTTTTACTCTATAATCATTTCTTTTGAATACACACACACACTCTATTTGCCGTGTGCAAGAAAATGAATAAGATTGTAAACAAAATTAATCCATTGAAGAGTGAAGACACCTCAACGATTATGCACTAAAAATCACAAATGCTTGTAAGAATTATCTAGTGATGTGTATCTCTGCAGGATATGTTTTATCCCTGAGACCTCTAACAAAAGCCTCTAGTTTTTTCCTTTTCCCCACTTTCCACAAGCCTCAGCTCCCGGGCCATAGTGTGAGGGGATAACATTTGGGTTATCCTAATAAAGGTTTGCCATCCTGGGTAAGTTTCTGTAAGGTATCCTAATTCGTCCTGTTAACTTCCTCAGATCACTATTACAGCATATCGACATAGCTGGACTGGTGCAATCAAGTTCCGTGCCAAAAGAATTTGTAACAAGATAAATGGCTATGAATGCTCTAAAACTGAGGCAGCATATGCTATAAATACTAGAAGAAAAACACTTACTCCAGCTGTGGGGTTTTATAACAAGCTAAATTTACTAATGCCATATTTCTAGAGCACTTACTTAATCTTCTGGAATGAAGAAAGTGGGAAGTATATGCAGAATACAAGAATATCGAAGAGAAAAAAATAGGAAAATTACCAGGCAAAAGTATCTTGGTCTAGAATAAGGCACACCGAACTGTAATGGACTCAAAATAAATTCCTGTGTGGTAAAAGAAGTCTTCTTCAACATCTCGATCATTTGCTTATGTGTATCAGATGTCTGGAAATAACAAATATGTATTCAGAATATGCACCAAAGAACGTACTTCATCTAAGTCAGAGTCTAGAAGTGGAAAAAAAAATGACAATAACAATCAATTTCTAAATTGTTAAAAAAGTGTACCTCAAACCCAACAACATTCTCCACGAATAGCATGAGTGGAGGGCTTGACAGTTTCGGGATAAGTTCAAGAATGTTAAGAAAAGAGAATGCTCGTGCATCACCAGAATCCTTCTGCAGTCCTATAAAAAAACACAAATTATTAAACAAACACAAGCAATTCCAACTCCAAAGCCCAAAAATCGAGTCAGATAACCCAAAAGCTATACCTTGCCGTGTATAAGGTTGACATGGAGGAGAAAGCAACCACGCATTTGCCTTATATTTGTCTAGTTCAGCAACAGTTAGGCTTTGAATATTTCCCTACACAAAACATTACAAGCACATAATTAAGAACAAAATACTTCCAAAAGATAACAAAATGGAAGAATTTATCATTAGTTACGCCCTCTTGTTGTGACTAAAATTCAGTCAAGTCACTCTCAAAATAATGACTCCTAGCAAGTAATTACAAGCTTAAGTGTCGGCGGCACAAACCGTGCAGCAATTACTACTAATCTAATTTCATTGTTTACATATGTATAAGCAGATTATAGCAGGAATAAAAATAGGAATGAGTACATACTTGATAAGGTCTATGACCAAAATTATGTTCATAAACATCATTTGCTTTGTCATTTATATCAAATGATTCCACCATTGTTGCTTCTACTCCAGCTTCCATAATCGAATATCTCTACAAGTAATTACCAAAACCCTAAATACAGAAACAAAGTGTGAAAAAAACAAAATTAGGGTTTATGTTAGAAAAATCTTTACCATCCCTCCAATACCACTGTAGAATTCCAGTACTCTCCATGGATCTTGGTCTTCGCCTTTACAAAGAGTCTCGCCCATTTGATGATTCCAGGAAACACACTGATTTTTTTTGTTTTTAGGGCGGGAAAGAATCTAAAATAACACCAAGTTGGTTGGAATGGTGGTGAATCTGGTGATTCATTCATTTTCATGTACTGCTTGGTGCTAAGAATTTTGGCCCGGAGAAAATGACACGGCCCGTCAATTAACCCCAAGTGCCATGAGTTTTGGATGAGTCTATATGCAGAGGGTTGTTTGGTTTTGTATAACGAATGTGGTAAGGTTATGTTGTGTCTCGATCATATGCGTCTAACGAGTCAGATATATGAGAGTGTATGAATCGAGTTAAATCTCGAAGTTGTGAAAAACAAAGATCTGACATCGATTTATTGCGGCAACATTGACGCTTTATTGTTACTGTACTTCCTTGTTGGTTGTTATGGGGTTATCAAATGTCATTTGGTGACAAATTACTTCCATTTTGGGGGGAAATCGATGTTGCTGTAAACCAAGGGTACTCACTTGCGTCAGCATTTTCTGGGAATTTTCCAAGTGCGACGATGGTGTTTTTTCAATTTGTTTTTGCAGTTATAACCCTGAATCTAGTTCCTCGAGCTTTACTTGGGAGAATGAATTACTATGCGTGGATGATGTTTGTTCCTCTCTGGCTTAGCGTATACCTTTGTAGCATTTAGTATCTGGTCACCCAATGGATTCTTCGCTAAACAAGGAATCATTGATTTTTCCGGTGGTTATGTCATTCATTTGTTATCTGGGATTGCAGGTTTTACTGCAGCTTCAACATCTTCCATATTGCAGTTGAAATTTCTAGGCTCTATTGTTTTTCATGACACTGTAAGTTTTACTGCAGCATGTTTATTGCATGAAAGCACATGGTAGTTTATTAAACATAATGCATGTTTGAGACTTGTGTGTTGCAATAGCCTGGGCCCCCTCCTTAATAACATGGATGGTAGTGAGATTTTGGGGTTTTTATTGTGCCACTTTGACGCTGAGTCTATTAGTGAGCTTCTCCTTGCACTTACAAAGAAGTCTTTCAAATGTTTCTATTCAAGTTTCCTTAGTCCTGTCACTTCCACTTCATATAGCGAGCATAAGCAGAAGTGGTAAACGATGATGATCAAGAAATTCATCTACGAGATATCAAGAAATGTTTTGTCCACTACTGCAAAAGTTTATCTGTTGAGAATGCAAACAAATTCTGGAAAATGGAAAAGTATTATCATTTGCTACTTGATTTACAACTGCCATGGATGATTCTGTGGGATTTCCACAATAACACAGAGTGAAGTGAGAGAGAGATCGAAACACTCAAAAACATAATAACTACATTGATAATCTTTCTACATGGAAAACTAACCTTTATATAGGCAGTAACTCAAAATCCTAGAATACTTTCATTATCCCACTACTAACAAAATCCTAATTTGTAGGAATTAAGTCTCACATTTAAATGTGTTTAGTATTTTCCTAAAGACTAGGACACTTAACAAACAATTATTCAAATTTCAAAATATTTAAAGATCAAAAAAATTTATCCCAAATCTAATATTTGAATTATAATTCCAATACCATCTCGTAATTCAAATATTCTTCTTAAAATTTTATTATCTATCATCATTACCATGAATTAGAAAACATCAAGCATCACCATCATTAACATCATCATTATCAGCAACATCTTTGATCGTTTGCCATTTTCATTGATATCATCATTATTAGTAAATCAACCTCAGCATCATTTAAACCAACCCAACATATTATGAAAATCAATAATATGCATCTTCATCATCATAACATAACATTTTTCTTCATCACAGTATTTTTTTTCTCTCTCAAAATCAATTTTTGCACTCACAATAAACAAAAATTTGAACCCTTTTATCATAAGAATTCTTCTTTTGAAAATTACCCTTTTTTCTCTAGATAAATCAAATCACTATTTTTTTAAAAAAAAAATTCTTATAACTCTCCCTCAACTCAACTCTCTGCCCCAACTCTAATACCATGTGGGATTTCTACAGTAACACAGAGTGGAGTGAGAGAGAGATTGAAACACTCAACAACATAAAAACTACATTGACAATCTTTCTACATGTTTTATAATAGAAAACTAACCTTTATATAGGCAGTAACTCAAAACCCTAGAATATTTTCATTATCCCACTACTAATAAAATCCTAATTTGTAGGAATTAAGTCACACATTTAAATGTGTTTAGTATTTTTCTAAAGACTAGGACATTAACAAATAATTATTCAAATTTCAAAATATTCAAAGATCAAAAAAAATAATCCTAAATCTAATATTTGAATTATAATTCCAACAGATTCATTGAGTTGACTAGGAAACAAAAGTAGTAAGGAAAAAAGACGGCCTCTGAACCAACCAAAATCTATGTTTAGGAGGGGATGCACAACTGTTGGAACATAAAGTTTACTGAGAAATGATATCGCTCCAACTGATGACTTAATGGTGGCTCTGGAAAAATCCATAACGCAGTCCCCAGTTATGGATGATGAAGACCTCCTCGGATGCTCCATCCTTTTAACTAAGCTAAACACCTTAAACCACTTCAACTGCCTTCTTCTTCTTAGAAAATTTTCCAACTTCCAAAACATGAGTCACCAGGTATGACGAAGTTCTTCAACCACAAAGCTAAACAAGTTTTGGATATTACTCAAACTAAGCTAAACACCTTAAACCACTCCAACTGCCTTCTTCTTCGTAGAAAATTTTCCAACTTCAAAATAAGCTGAACATCTTGAGGTAAGTTGTGGAGCTTGAACCATTTGGACTTGAACCATACCAGTTTTCTTGTTCTTCTTTGAATCTCCACCAACTGTTGGTCTTGTTCTTTTCGACTCATTTTTATTTTTGCTTGGTTAATGAATGCTTGAAGTTCTTTCTCATATAGATCAGAAAAATGTAACGACTATTTCTGATAACCAGCTGCCATAAATGAATCCACTTCTCTAGCATATTCGTACAAACGGTGATACATACTAGCTTTAAACATAATAATATTCATCGGAATCCTTGTGTAAAACTCATTATAGATGATATGAGCAACACCGGGGGCGATGGCATATAATGGTTTTTGTTCAGAACAAACCAAAATTTATGAGCGCATGATGAGACTCAATAATACACTAAAAAAAATAAAGAAGAAAACTCCTAGTATCATCACTTTCTCCAATATTTACTGGCCCTCTAAAACTGTAATAGGGAGAATCCCATACTGAAGAGAACACCAAATTTTCTATGTGTTATCATGCGTAGAGAATTCGCAGGTCAATCTTTCAAAAATGAAGTTATAGTTCCAACAGTACCCACACCCATCGAGATACAAATTTAACAGAGTGATATGGAAGCAAAACACCTAAAGGCTATTAATTCAGTTTACACAACATACAACATATGCTAGCAAAACACATAAAGGGTTGTCAACCAACAATGAACAAGAAGGTGCAGAAAACTACATCATACATGATATTTGCTGAACATATAAGTAATTAAAGCTTAAAATGAATATTTATCAGAGAAAAAGCTCCGACAATGGGACTATAAATTGATCCGGAAAGGAGTTTTGACTCTTGTTATGTATTAACTCTTGTAGTGTTCCAACACTAGGAAAAGGTATAAATAATTTTGTCTAAAGAAAACTGTTGCGCAATCTGGGACGGACATGCACAAGAGGTATTTACTTTCAAATATACAATCAAGTATAATATAACCCATGGTATGTGGTAGCACTAATTTTGGTTCATTCGAAGTAGCGCACACATTATGCATCACTAAACACCTTTCACCACTACTATTTGAGACCCCAAAATGTTTAAAAGCAAAAAAAAACAAAGAATAAAATGAGCCAACTCATCCAGACCTCACGCATTTGAACAAAAAATACTTCCACTTGCAGCTTTTGGACTTATATAAAAATGAATTCGAAATGCGCACAAGTCAAGTATAACTAATACTAATTTAATCAAAATGGGAAAGAAAATTGAGCTAGAACTTTTTGTTTTTTTTTAAATAGAGGAAATTGCCAGATTCAACCTAAAATAGTATTCCAACATGGATGATTTTACCGCAGAGACAGCTAATCTACAGATTCAGTCTCATTTGTAAGAAGTTCAAGTTGAATTGTCCGTCTGATGGCTGAATTTGTATGATTAACGTCCACTAAAAAAGATACAAAGTTTGCATTAAGATTACATAGTTCATAAGATTTGACTATGTCATAAGCTATTGCGGGAATTAAAAACCGAGGAGGATCTTGAACACTTGAGCTGATGGACACTTCTTTTCTTCCTTTCCTTGCAAGAAGATCACCTACTTTGTTTCCCTTTCTGTTTACGAACCGAAAACCTCCAAAAGAAACTAATTATCTTGCTTTCTTATTAACTTCATCTAAAATTTCCACACATTGCCAGCTGATTGATGTTTTATTTTCTTGTAGATACCTAATAGTTGCTTGGTTGTCTCCTTCAATGACCAGATTTTGCAAGTTATTTGTAATGGCCCACTATGTTGTCTGTAGTAAAGCTACAACTTCTGTTTCTTCAGCTAAGAAGTCCCGCATCTTCCCATTCGTGCTCCTTTGAAAGTACCTTTCCAGTTACGTAAGATAAAACCAAATCTACAGCTTCTGATTCTTCAGCTGACGAAGTCCTGCATCTTCCCATTCTTGCTCCTTTGAAAGTACCTGTCCAATTGCGTAAGATAAAACCAAAGCCAGCATCAGTTGTAGCATAAATCCTTGAAGCATCACAATTTATTTTAAAAGTATTAGTAATTGGAAATTTCCAACAATCCTGAGATTGTGACGTATTACTACATTGTTGTGGTTTTGTGTTATTTTTTTTCTAGATGTCAATAATCATAATGCCTTAAGATATCTAAAGCTAATTGCTCTTACTGTTTTTGTTTTCAAAGACTCTGAGACAACGTTCTTTCCAGATAAATTAGCACTTAGTTGCAGCTAGTGCCATAGAGATAGAGTTCATCTCTCCTTCCCTCCACACATTATAGATGTCAAAGAAAGAGAGATTATCAGAGTTAGAGTTAGAAAAAACTCCATGTACAGGCATGTGTTGTAAGTTCCATACTGCTTTGGCATAGACACAATCAAAGAACAAGTGAAAAGTTGATTCTTCTTCTTGTTGGCAGAATGCACATTTTATGTCTATCCCCAGCTTTTGTTTTGTTGGTAACGAATTTTGTAGAAATTTCCAGATGAATAGCTTAATTCTCTGAGAAGTATCCATACTCCATGGACCTCTCCAAAATATTTTAGTATGGGTAGATGTTATGCAAGATTGATTTTGCAGTTTTGCATATAGAGCACAGTAAAATCTCCATTCTTATTTAATGTCCACCTTATTTATCTTTTTTCAGAATCCCGTCATTAGATAGGTACAATTTGATGTTCAAAATATCTTTTTTAAAGGCTTTTCAAAATAAAGTTCAGTAAGTCAGTATTCCACTTTTTAGTGTCAGAGTTGATTAACTGTGATATAAGTGTTATGTTTGAGTTTTGAGAATAGATTTAGTCATAATCTCCTCCCTGTATGGTAGCCATCCATCTTCCCATATGTTTATTGAATTGTCATCCCCCACTTCCCATATGCTACATTTTTTGATATGTTCTATACCTTGTAGTATACAGTTTGAAAAAGCGGGGGGTCTAACAACCTCACCCAATATTTCGCTTAACAATCTGTATGGACTAACTCCAATATACTTTCAAGAGAATCAACTAGACAGTCATACTCAATCTTAAGAAAAGTATATCAAAGAGTTATATCTCAATCTCTCAATTTAATCCGCAATCAAACAAATAATAATTTGCGAGCCCGATTGAATATAAGAGAAATAACTTGAACGGTACCAAGGACCAATGTTCAAGGATCAATCAATTTCAATCAACAACCAAATGTTGGATTTACCAATTGATCGATTCAACGCACAACCTGTGATATTTCAATTATATAACAAAATATAAAGCGGAAAAGAAATAACACAGACACCAGAAGTTTTGTTAACGAGGAAACCGCAAATGCAGAAAAACCCCCGGACCTAGTCCAGATTTGAACACCATACTGTATTAACTCGCTACAGACACTAGCCTACTCCAAGTTAACTTCGTACTGGAATGTAGTTGATCCCTAATCAATCTCACACTGATCAAGGTACAGTTGTGTTCCTTACGCCTCAAGAACCACACTGGATTCTGCGCACTAGATTCCCTTAGTTGATCTCACCCACAACTAAGAGTTGTTACGACCCAAAGTCGAAGACTTTATAAACAAATTTGTATCATACAAAAAAGTCTATTGAATACATAAATCTGTCTCCCACAGATATACCTACGAGTTTTGTTCCGTATTTTGATACATCAAGGTGAACATGAACCAATTGATAAACCAGACTTATATTCCCGAAGAACAACCTGGTATTATCAATCTCCCCCTTTGTCAATTTTAGTGACAAAACTATCAATACATATGGATTACAAAATAAATAAAACTTTGTAGCTTCTCATCCAAATACTTAATCTCCTTGGCATCTTCAACACAACTCGAAATCTTCGTCACTTTCAAGTACTCCATATTCTAAACGTGTTCAACTCAGCATCATAGTTGTTGAAGATCTGTAGCGATAACAATGAGAAAACAAATGCTCTCGATCATTGTTATACAGTATCATAGTATTATTACACAACATCAAAGTTCAATTGTATCACAACTTTGACTACAATACTATGGTGATATGTATCACTCCCCCTTAGTAAATACTTCATTAAGACATGAAAACCAATCCCCCTTACCTAATGATCCGTAAATCATATGTATTTTTAGTATGAAACTACACATTAATTCTACCCCTTTTTGTCAATATAAATTGGCAAAGGTACGAAAACTAGTGGGATCCTCATGAAATTTTCATAGAGATACTTCATGACCAAAAGAGAATAACATACCAACTTATTTAGATACAATCATAAAGCCGAAGCTAAATGCATTCATCAAGGAGTTTATAAAGATACAAGATAACCCCTATAATATTCCATAGTCGCACTCCCCACAAAGATTTGGAAATAAAGCACAAGTTCAAAAAGAACTCTCCCCCATGAAATGTCATTCCCGAAAGAACAACAAAGGCGACCTTGATTTTACAAGAAAAGAAGGATTTCTTTGGACATAACCAAATCACATGAAAACATGGATTTGAATCCAAAAAACTCAATTGAATCAACCACAAAATGATCAATTCAATTGGTCATGCTCAATCATAAGAGAACTTACGGAGCAACACAGTATATGCACAATAAATGTGGATCGGAGATCGACCAATACTGCGGAATGCACAAGGATTCATTCTATTTTTCATCACTATTTGCACAATGACAAATAATAGACTTAATCCTTGTAAACAAAAGTTTTATCCTTTCTTCCATCAAAATAATGACATAAAAGGCTTTAACTTTTGTTTGTCAAAAGTTCATTCTATCTTTTATCAATACTTTCACACCGACATAATAGAGATAACTTTTGAACAAGTATGGGACAGTCACAGGTTCGCGGACGTAAACAATATTATCCCATAAAAATTTGCAATATATAAAATTATAAAGATTAAAACTGCAAAATCATCTTCCAAATAACTTAGAATTTAAATAAATAAATATAAAAACAATGAAGATGAAAATCGTTGGAAATAGCTATGTGTAATCACAATAATGGCTATTCCAAACCCTAGTTATCCTTCTTAAAACATAAGAATAAATTCTCATAAGAAGTTTCCTAGTCAAAATCAAGAAAAACTCGTAATGCACATACAAGATGATTTGTCCTTACAACGTAGAATCAATCTTTTTTGCACGGATTTACGCCAAGAATAGCTACCAAAGGCATATAAAAAGATTTTTCTAACAACGAAGAACATACAAAGTCATTAGCGACCATGCACCATAATTCACATAAGATGATTGTGAACATTCAACTACTGCCCATTCTTGATCTTCCTTCTTTGTGATTCACCAACAACATTCTTGTAAAAGCTACAAATGAGCTTAGAAGAGTAGTGCTCCAAGAATCCAAGTGCCCAAGTCTAAGAGAAGTGGAACAAGTGCGACGAAACGGAGCAAAACACCCAAAAACAATATACGGAACAAATACCAATCTTAATTCATCCAAATTCAAGAATTCTCCTCTCCATTTTGAAGATAATTCAAATAGGAAGATAATGAAAAAAGAATGAGGTCATTCCGAGTTTGGACGAAGAAGATACTGCCAAAACAAGTTTACTAAATATCGACATCTACAGGCAAGTATGCATACGGGTATGCAAACGGATTTTCAGTATGCAAACTGGTATGCAAACGAATTTTCCTAGATTTTAAAAAAACTCATTTGTAACTAGAATGAAAATAGGTATGCATACCTGAAGTGTACCAGGAAGGCCAAAACATCCCGAACAACTATTTTCAAACCGGAATATTTAAGAACCTTAAACACAAATCAAGTTAGGTAGACATGAACGATACTCAAGGTACATAGATCATCATAAAACTTGCTCAAGTTTAGAGACATACCTTTTTAGAAGAATCCGATCGAATTCTACAACGTTACCAAACATTCAAAATCATACCCAACATAATATGTGTGCCCCAGTTCTTGGGCTTCCCTCACCGTATACATAACAGGGCATTTCTTAGTGAGGATGCACTTTCAAAAAAATCAAGCTGTGTTGAGGTGAACAAAGTATTGCTCACCAAGGCACCAAGAAAGAGTTTCTTTCCAACTACTTTTGCATTCAACAAGGTTGAGAAACATCCAAGAATATGTTTTTACAAGTTTTACAAAAGACTTTAGAGAGATGCCCAAAACTTTGAGTCCCTGATGTCTCATTTTAAAATTTAATAAAAACAGTGTCTGCAGATGATGTTTAGTACTGCGTAGCAAAACTCTTTTGGTGTAAGGAGACATCCTGACATGTTTACAACAGCAAACAAAATAATTATCATGACAGAGTGTATCATGAATTGACCAATGAACTGATTCATGCTTTGAGGTGATACCGTCAGATGCCTGAGATTTAAACTCCTCTTGTAATACGTTTAGTTTACTACACCCAAGTGGATTACATAGAGAAGGAGCAATGCTCTCACTAATTAGTAAATCAATATCAACCTCGACATGAGTATTATTCATCATAACTTGATTTAACTTATCAATAGATTCTTGTTCTTTCTAGAGGTAAAATTCAACATCAAGAGATAAGCTTTCAAGTTTATTTTCAAGCCCTGAAAAAACTTCAAGGGATTTTAAACCTGGTGGAGACTTAGATAGAATTGCTTCTAAAGATTTTATTAAATCAGTCATGGAAGAGAATTATGTAAACCCTGGATCTGGTTTGCATTTATTGATATAACACTTTTATCCATAGAGTCAGATCGCTACAAACACAGACTTATAAGGTCTTAAACGTGTTTGCCTGCTCTGATACAAATTGAAAATGCGGGGGTCTAACAACCACACCCAACAATTCGTTTGGAAATCTGAGAGGACTTACTCTAATACACTTTCTAGAGAATCATCTAGACAGTCAGACTCAATCCAGAATAAAGTATATCAAAGAATTTAATATCTCTAACTCTCAATTCAATCTGCAATCAGCAAATAGAAATCTGCGAGCCTGAATGAAACATGCCTAAAAGCCATGTCATAAACATGCAGTATCATGATTTTACGATTTTGTCCTTTGTTGAAAATCCACCATCTACATTAAGTCCCCTGCTTAGTGAAGAACAGTCATGTTCTGCAGTAAGCATTAAATGGTGATTTTCAATCGACGAGATCAGCGGTTGAACTCAGTCGTACAAAGGTATTTTCAGAATCCTCGATTTGCTCTAATTGTGTTATGTACGAGAAAATGTTTGGATGAGGACCCTGATAGTGTGATTTCGTGAGCACGGAGAGATGAATCATCGCTGATTTGGCCGGTCAAAAGTCTAGTGTTGGTCGATTTAGGATTTATGGACCCAAGCCCGAAAAAGGAAACCCATGTTTTATTAAGTTTTGGAAATAAAATTTGATATAAAATGGAAGAAACCATAATAATTTTTTATTCTTGACCGACCAGGCTTCTTCATCTCTTCACCACCTTCACGTGAGTAGTAACAGGAGGGGAAGATTTTCCGCCGAATTGAGCCGTCGCCGACCGTCACCGACTGCCGTCCGATCAAGTTCCGGTTGGCGCCGACAGGTTAGTCCGAACTTTTTTTTTTCGCTGTGTGTTTGGTGTTTTCATGAGTTGTTCATAACACAAAAATTTCATGCAAGTATGTATACGTAGGTTTTATGAAATTTTTTGCTTTTGAGAATACGTATGCACGTTTGTTCAATAGTTTAAGAAACGAGCAAAGATCCCTAACATGAAAGAGATACATATATTATTGAGTAGACATGGTCTAGTTGCAGTAGAGAAAATTTTGTTTATGAGGTTTCATGAAAACCCAAATTTATTTTCAAAGCATGAACTTTCACAAATACTTTCAGGAACGTAGGTTCGTTCGTAGTAGAAGCAATAAATAATGATCTTTAGAGTTAAAGGAATTTTGAAAAGACCTGTAGTTCATGATAAAATTTATTTATGAACATTCAAAACTTTGTTTGGAACATGTAGACTTTTACAAAAAATAGAAAAGATCCTCATTTTATAGACGAATACTCGTATCAGCAAAAAAAAAAAATTTATATATAATTTACGCGAGTTATTAACTCACAATTTTTTTTTTAAATTACGTGACCTGTTCACGTTTTTGTTTAAAAAAAGAAAAATCAAGCTTTGATTTATGGAAAATTGTTGAAAGCAACAGTATTTTTATGAGTTGATGAATTCGTAGTGTATGCACACGTAAAAATCAGCGAATGTTCATATAGAAGGTTACATGAATCATTCATGGTTTAGTAGAGAGTCAGGTATTTGACTCTTGAATGATATGTTTTGCTTTCGCAGGTTCGAAAGAGTAAGCAAGTTTTCAGAGTTTTGTGTTTTATCACTAAGTTCGTGAAATCGTAAACAGGTAAGAGTTGAGGATTACCATTTTGTTGGGAATTCGATATTAGCATATTTGTAATTCTGTGCTCCTGGTTCCAGAGAATGGTGAATTCCAGCAGCAGTGATTATGATTATGGTTATTCCTCTAGCTCTTCTGACGAGGATTCCAAGGTTCCAGAGACAAGGATTTCTGCAGCAGAATCCCGTGCCAAGATGGACCAATCATTGAAGAAGGCTAAGGAAGTCATAAACGACATGTCTCTTGATCAACTGAAAACTGTCCGTGATAGATTCTCGAAGAGGATAGCCGAGGATGAAATAGTAGTTGAGTATCGGGAGAAGAGGCTTCGAATTCAGCGCAGACGGTTAGCCGCCGAGGAGAAGCTTCGCTCTCGTCCTGATGGTGTAGCTTCAGATTCAGATGCTGAAGAAGAAGAACCCATATGGGAGACAAGAGAGCGCAAAGTTAAGCCACACCGGCTTACCAGGGAGATTGGACGATTAGTTGAGGCTGATCTTAAAGCTGAACGCGAAAAAGAAGAGTACTGGGACGCAATGTACATCGATCCTGATGAGAGAGAGGACTTTGGTGAAGATTATAAAAGTGATTCCGAGGAAGAGCTTGAAGAGGATCCTACGGAGGACGATGATAGTGATGACGAGTCCGACGAATCCGACGATTAGTCGCGAATTTCTTGAGATTATTTACTTTCTGTTGAAGTTGACATTATATCCTTATTTGAGTAGTTTGACTGTAGAGATATTTGGAGATTATTATTTATTTATTTGTCGAACAATCCCTTATCACATCTTTATCCAGTTCTCTTCATGCCTTCAATTGAACGAATCCATATCCTCGTGTATGAAAATTAGTCATGATCTTCGGAAGTATGACAATACGAGCAAACTGAGGAAACGTGATCCTCACAAAACCTGTTCTTAGTCAAAGTATGACTAGTTGAACTGTTAGTCCCCAGTATTGTCGCACTTCTAGTTTATCACATAATCCCATTTGGGATCCTCTTGGTAGAAACCGCAACTGATTTGACCATTCGTAGAAGATAAATATCCATCGTCTTAAGTTTTGACTTCGAAAACTTAGGGTTTCATACTTATACAACACATTTTCCCCGGCTTTACATTATCAGAAGAAATTTTGATCATAATCATACCTCTCATCATCATGTCTGGTAGCAGTGCTTCTTCTCGAAATGGATCCTTGATGAAGCATGAACCTGAGACGCCCATCCCGGTGAGTATAGCGTATTTTTCGTCATTTTCATGTAATCATAAATCCTGATCAAAGAAAGTGATCCGTTGTAGGACAATCATGAGAATCAACCCTGTCTGAGACCTAAGCGGACTGTCAGGGCTCCCGCGCATTATAGGTCTGTTCGCGAAGCTGGGACTGGGACATCTGTAAGTCTTCGACCGAAGATTTCCCTTGATCGAGCATTGTCCAGATTTTCTGAATGTTTTGTCATTGCAGGTTGACGTTCATGTTGTTGTTGAAGCCAGGAAGAAGAAGAATGGAAAATCCGTAGTTGCAGCTAATAATGATGGCGTCATTCATGATGAGAACTCGGAAGACTCTGTAGATGCTGATCCCAGGGTTTCTGCTCGTGAATACTCAATAGATGGACACCCGTTCGATACTCCCATGATCAATGTTTGCCCAGATAATTAACTGGTTGGTGGTTTCATCGTCCCTAAATGTTATGCATCTCTTTACACCAAAATTTGGAGAAGGTATGGGCATATTGCTACTACCGAAGTATGGAGAGTTTTTCCGCAGACTCTATTAACCACAGTCGCTGGATTATTGCCCATCATTGATGAAATGAACAAGATAAAACTGCAGGATGTCAAGAATGAAGAGTTGCACAGATGGAACGATATGATCTCTAACTGTGAGGTCTTGCGATTTAACATAAGCTGGCTTCGTCGTCGACTCGAGATCATTAAGGTTGATAGGGCCACTGTTGCTGCAAATATGATTTCTGCTACGTCTGCCATCATAGAATAGGAGAAAGCACTTGCTTTGGAATCGGCAAGGGTTGAGAAAGCTGTCCAGGATTTGAGAGTGAAGAATGAAAACTTTCAAAAGATGCTTGAAACAACCTTCAGTAAGGATTATTTGTTGTTGGATGGTTTGTTCTAAGTGAGCGTTTGAGAGAAAGATTTTTTATGTAGGTTTGAGATTTTGTTTTGAATAAAGTAGATGATTGAAAGATTCTTGTGAGATTCATAGAATACTTTGAATTTTGAACGAATGAGCATACTGCATATTCTTTTTGGAGAAAACAGCAATTACATTTAGAAATTTAATATTTTGATGATCGTTCAAGCATAATATGCCTTGAGCCATTTGCCATTGATGATGTTTCCATCGACTCCTCCATTAACAGCTAAGATTTTGTAACATCCGCTAGATACTGCCTTGATAACTACATAAGGCCCTTCCCATTTAGGAGAGAACTTGGGAGCGGACATGTCTTGCTGGATATGTTTTTTTGTTTTCAAAACCAAATATCCTACTTGAAATGTTCGAGGTATTACCATTTTGTTGTATGCCTTGGAAATTCTCTGTTTGTAGGTTTCCACATATTTTTCTACCTTGGTCCTTCTCGATTCAAGCATGTATAACTCAGCAATCCTTGAATTAGATACTTCGGCTTCATCCCATTGCACTCCACTGGCCACCGTGATTCTTGCAGAGGGAATCTTGATCTCAGCTGGGAGAATAGCATCAGCGCCATAGACAAGAGAATACGGTGAAGTCCGAATTGAACTCCTTGGTGCAGTACGGTAGGCCCATAAAGCCATGGGAAATTCCTCATACCACGTTCGTGGATTATCATGAACTGTTCGGCTGAGAATCCGGATCAAGGTTTTGTTGGTACTCTCGGCTTGTTCGTTTCCTTGGGGATAGTATGGTGTGGAGAAAATATGTTTGATTCCATATTCCTCGAGTAATTCTGCAACATGTTTGTTGGCAAAAGGAGTTCCATTATCTGTGATGATATGTTTAGGAATATCGAATCTGCATATGATATATTCTTTGATGAAAGCCGCAATTGTGACTCCAGTGGTACTTCGAAGAGAAATAACTTTAACCCACTTGGTGAAATACTCAGTTGCTGTAATGATGTATTCATGTTGCTTCGAAGATGATGGATTGATTTTCCCGACAATATCCAATCCCCAGCTGTAGAAGGGCCATGGACCGCTCACAGAATTTAGGGGGAGACAAGGGGTGTGGATGAGATTACCATGAATTTGGCATTGATGACATCTATGAACATAAGCAGCTGCATCGTCTTCCATGGTTGGCCAGTAATATTTCTCATGGATTTGGAGAAATAATTTGTTTTTTCCTTGGTGTTCACCTTCATGCATCTCTTTCAATATCATTGGTGAAAAAGCGGGGGTCTAACAACACCACTCAATATTTCACTTAGCAATCTGTATGGACAAACTCGAATATACTTTTAAGAGAATCAACAAGACTCAATCAATTAAAAGTATATCAACGAGTTTATATCTCTCTCTTGATTTGATTTACTCAAGCAGGAACTGCGAGTTCTAATCAAATACAAGGAATAACTCGGATGGTACCAAGGACCAATATCCGAGGATCAATCAATGACAATCAACAACCAAAGGTTTGATTACTCTAATTAATGATCTAACACACAACATGTATTATTTCAATTATAAAGATAAAACAATATAATGCGGAAATTGAAATAACACAGACACCATAAATTTTGTTAACGAGGAAACCGCAAATGCAGAAAAACCCTGGGACCTAGTCCAGATTGAACACACACTGTATTAAGCCGCTACAGACACTAGCCTACTCCACGCTAACTTCGGACTGGACTGTAGTTGAACCCCAATCAGTCTCCCACTGATCCAAGGTACAGCTGTACTCCCTACGCCTCTAATCCCATCAAGATACCGCGCACTTGATTCCCTTAGTTGATCTCACCCACAACTAAGAGTTGCTACGACCCAAAGTCAGAGACTTGATGACAAACAAATCTATCTCACACAGAAAAGTCTATCGAAGGATTAATCTATCTCCCACAGATAAACCCTAAAAGGTTTTGTTCCGTCTTTTGATAGTAATCAAGGTGAACATGAACCAATTGATAATCCGGTCTTATATTCCCGAAGAACATCCTAGAGTTATCAATTACCTCACAACAATCTTAATAGTATGGTAGCGAAACAAGATGTTGCGGAATCACAAACGATGAGACGAAGATGTTTGTGATTACTTTTTATATCTTGCCTATCGGAGATATCAATCTCAAGCCAATCAATATGATTGTACTCTTACGATAGAAGATGCAAGATCATATCACACAACTACGATAAAGTAGTATCGGTCTGGCTTCACAATCCCAATTAAGTCTTTAAGTCGTTAACCTGGTTTTAGAATAAGAAAACCAAAGGTTAAAGGAGAACCGACTCTAGAACGCAAACTAGTATCACACGTAAGGTGTGGGGATTAGTTTTGCATTGATGCTAGATGTCCCCTTATATAGTCTTTCAAATCAAGGTTTGCCATTGAGTTACCTTGGTAACAAAGCAATCAATATCCACCGTTAGATGAAAACCTGATTTAGATTCAAGCTAATATTTCTCAACCGTTAGATCGAAAATTTAGCTTGTTACACACAATTGAAATGCACGCTTCTAGGTTTGTTAACCGTACCCAAACGTATGCACTTGTTGGTTCAATAATAGTTAACCAAAAGGTTAGCCATATGAGCATTTCATATCAACCATGTTCTTCTTCACCATAACTAGTTCACATGACTCAAATGAACTAGTTAGAAAGTTGTTCAATTGTAAAGAATTCTTATGTAACTACACAAGACATGATTGAAGCAAATATGATTTGATTCACTCGAATCGGTTCATGAACTTTTATAGCCACGGTTTCCAAACTACATTTCTTAGTCTTTTTAAGTTTAAGTTCAGAAATCATCTTCAGATATATAACTTTCTTAAGTTCGAAGACTTGGTTCGCGGACTTAAGTTACCGGCAGAGTTTACAAACTCCAGCAGAAATTCTTGGGATGAAAACTTCGTCGGTTCGCGGACCGGGTTCACGGACTGAGTTCGCGGACTTACCTTCACGCACTAGTTTGTCAACTCCAGTAGAAATTCTCGGGTTTGAGAACTTCGGCAGTTCGCGGACTGAGTTCGCGGACTTGGCTCACGCCATTCTTTCGGTTCTCTTGATCAACAAAGTTTGCGTGGTTCAAGGAATAGGACTTATACATAAATGTGTTTCCACAACAATGCTTATGTCCACATTGGTTATGTAATCTAAAATTTCATTCCAATCATTGAAACATTCTTCGTCAAAGCAATTTTAAAAGTGATTGAAACATATCATGACTTTCGTCACTAGGTAAAGATAAACTTGGTCGAAGCGAAAAGCTTACCAACACATATTTCGAGATATAGATTGGCGAGGTATACTCGGATCGAAATACCAACTATGTATAATCAAAGTCTATATATAGCATACGCTTTTTGTCTCAAGAAATAGGAAATAGAATAGATATACTTTTGAGTGATAGATAAGTTCAAGTCTTCACATACCTTTTTGTCGAGAAGTTCCACCGGTTCCTTGAGTAGTTCTTCTTCTTGTATGATGAATCGCCATGAAGTACTTGATTTCAACTACACTTTCTATCCTAGTCCGAGACTTAGCTATAGTAGACTAGAAATCAAGACTTATAGTTTTGATCACTAACATTGACAAACATGCTTGAGATAACAACGAATGCGAGTTCGACCGAGAAATGCTCTAACAATCTGCCCCTTTGTCAATTTTAGTGACAAAACTATCAATACATATGGAATACAAAAAATATAATAAAACTTTAGTAGCTCCTATTCCACATGTCTAATCTTTAGCGTTCCTCGAAATCTTCGTCATTTACAAGTACTCCAATGATCCCAAAGGTTGTAAGTTTAGCATCACCGTTGTTGAAGATCCGTATCTATAAAAATGAGAAAACATAATTCTCGATCATTGTTATACAGTGTCATAGTATTATTACACAGTGTCAAAGTTCAATTGTATCACAACTTCAACAATAATACTATGGTGATATGTATCACTCCCCATTAATCAATACTCCATCTCACATGGAAACCACTCCCCCTTACACAATGATCCGAAAACCATATGTATTTGTAGTGTGAACCACATATTAATTCTCCCCCTTTTTGTCAATAAAATTGGCAAAGGTACAAGAACGGGATCATAATGAAATTTCCGTAAGAGACATTTCATGACTAAAAGAAAAAAATACATACCAACTAATTTAGATGGAATCATAAAGCCGAAGCTAAATGCATTCATCAAGGAGTTTAAAGATACAAGATAACCCCTCTAAAATTCCACAGCCGCACACCCCTCAAGATATGACCATTAAGCACAAGTTCAAAAGAACTCTCTGCCATTTTATGTCATTCCCGAGAGAACAACAACGAGCGACCTTAATTTCAAAAGAAAAGAAGGATTTTTATTGGAAAATAAACCATAAGAATGACTTTTTATATCCAAAAACTCAATCAAATTAATCACAAGTAAACCCATGATTAATTTAATCGGAATATGCAACCAAATTAGACACAAAAAGTGATCAATTTAATTGATTATGCTCAACATAATTAAACTTACGGAGCTACGACTAAGTTTAACCATAAGGAATGATTATCTTAACCGTTCATATAGTCAACACAAGAAAAACTTATGGAGTAATAACTAGATAACCAAACAAGATGATTAATTTAGTTCATAATGCTCGACATATAGTACCTTATGGAGCAACAACAAAGCCAATCAAAAATAATCAACTTGGTCGTTTAGTGCTCAACATAATATACATTACGGATCCTCACAGTATTACATAAAATATGGTTCATTAAAGATCAATACTGTGGAATACACAAGGATTCATTCTATCTTCCATCACTATTCGCATAATGACATTCAATAGACATAATCCTTGCAAACAAAAGATTTTGACCTATCTTCCGTCAAAGATTGACAATATAGGCTTAACTTTTGTAATTGTCAAAATTCCATTCATTCTTTAACTAATACATGAATATCGATCACAAACGACTTTACTTTTGACAAGGTATGGGACAAACATAGTTCACGGACGTAAACACCAATATCCCATAACAAGTTGCAATATAACAAATCATAAAGATTAAATACTGCAAAAAAATCATCCTCCAAATATTTTTAGAATTTTTTAAACCAAAAAAAACTAAAAAAGAACAAGAAGATGAAAAATAATAGCTATGTGTAGTCACAATCATTGTTATTCCAGGCACTAGTTATTCTTCCAACTAAACCAAAAAGAAGACATACTAGGCAAACAGAACACAAATTACTCATCTTCTTCCTCATCGGAGATACTCCAAGATTCTTCAATTGTGTTCAATTCTTCCTTGAGCTCGGGAAACTTCGTTGCAACCAAAGAAAATTTTTCTTGGACACACTTCACCCTTGAATCGACCTTACTCACACCCTTATGATTTTTTTGAAGAAGACTCAAAGTGGTAGGGTCACAATAGTTAAGTAAAGCATCTCTTTGTCTTTTGCACACATTTTCCCTTATGCGTCTGAAGGTACACGGACGAACCAGTTTGGGAACTCCGAGAGAGTTTCCAATTGAATCAAGACCACGATCACGACAAATTTGTCCAATCAAGCAAGGGTATCCTAAAATCTTGATAGGTGAAGTCATCGAAGTCATTTGATAGATGATGAACCCACAAATATCGAGACTTTGAACACCCGATTCAAGGAAATAAACTATTTCCGCAAACTCATGACTCCACCAAGAGTTCTCAATTATGGAGGGACAAATATTGGGGATACCAAGTTTCCCAAACGCCAATAACGGGATACTAAGATTATTAGTATGAAACTTTCCTTGATTCCAAGCTACCTTCTTGTCACAAATCCCTAGAGAGATTTCATCACAAGATGGTCGTTCTTCATTTGGTCTAGGAAGACGCATGTTTCCCAACGGAATGTTGGTAATGCTTGAGATTAATTCTCTATTAACAAGAAGTCTTTATCTATTTACCATGGATATGAATTCCATCTTATCAAGATCAACATCATGAATGTTGGCATAGAAAATTCTTGTGAGAGAATCAAAACCTTGACCATAACCATCAAAGATGTTTCCAAGATTGAATTTTTTGAAGCAAGCTAAATCCTCTTCATGTCCACTAGATAAATCCAATTTCTTTTCTAGGATAAAACCTTTAGATGAAATCTTTTCAAAGATTCTAGCATAAGAATCATTCACAAAACTAATCCTAAGAGAATTTTGGTCACAAGGAGAATTTATGCTAGAGGTTTTTGAGCCCTTAGAATTTATCATGAGCAATAAGAAATTGAAAGGAACAAGAGGAATTTACTTACTTGGAGTTAATCTTGAACACCCTTTCTCTTAATTTCTCTAAAAAAACCTTTAATGGAGAAAACACACAAAACCCTAGAGGTTCACGTACACGGACGGGTGAAGAAGAAAAGGGTGCGCGAACTTCTCCTTCATAAGACCAATAATGGGCTTGGACCCGTTTGTGAACCGTGACCCACACACACGAAAGTGGGGTTTTCTTTTGCACAACAAAGGTTATGCATCCCGTAACAACACACTTTGTGAGAGACGATGGATGCAGTAGAAAGCTTTATTGGGTGATCAAATAGAAAATAATAAATTTGTATACAATTCCAACCATTTCTTGCCCCATTCCAAGATATATACAAATGGGGTAGTGCCAAGCTTGTTACCAAGAGGAATAATGCGCAGAGGAATCCTCATGCAACATTTCTGGTTGATATGTGTGAACAGTCCCTGTTGTATAATCAAAGTAATGATGATAATCCGGGCAGTCATAGCTTTCTCTCCTTTGTTTAATCTGGTTAGAAGGAAGATTCTTCCAATTCCTAGGTTGTACATGTACCGAACCTTTTTCGGAATGATTCTTAGACTTAACAGAATTACTTTTTTCTAAGAGATTAAAAACGCCTTCGAATGCTCTGAATAGATCTTTGTCAATTGATCCATTATGATAGTATTCCTCAAAGAGATCTAGAGTTATCCTAGTGAGGGTCCATATCCTTGAGCGTGACGAACGTTTACTCACTCTTTCCTTCTTTTTATTTTTTCCTTTAGATTGATACTTATCATCCAAAGCTTCCCTTTTAGATGAAGAGAGACTATCATGAGAACCCAGAGGTTTTGACCATAATAATATTGAGGCAATCTTTAAGGATTTCTGGCGTGCGTTACAGATGCCAAGAGCAAGTTTTCCAAAGAAATTTCTCATGGGACAACTTTTAAGGAACGAACAAACACAAACTTGTTAGGTTCAAAGTGTTTGCCTGCTCTGATACAAATTGAAAAGGCGGGGGTCTAACAACAACACCCAATATTTCACTTAGCAATCTGTATGGACAAACTCGAATATACTTTTAAGAGAATCAACAAGACTCAATCAATTAAAAGTATATCAACGAGTTTATATCTCTCTCTTTATTTTATTTACTCAAGCAGGAACTGCGAGTTCTAATCAAATATAAGGAATAACTCGGATGGTACCAAGGACCAATATCCGAGGATAAATCAATTACAATCAACAACCAAAGGTTGGATTACTCTAATTGATGATCTAACGCACAACCTATATTATTTCAATTATAAATATAAAACAATATAATGTGGAAATTGAAATAATACAGACACCAGAAATTTTGTTAACGAGGAAACCGCAAATGCAGAAAAATCCCAGGACCTAGTCCAGATTGAGCACACACTGTATTAAGCCGCTACAAACACTAGCCTACTCCAAGCTAACTTCGTACTGGACTGTAGTTGAACCCCAATCAGTCTCCCACTGATCCAAGGTACAATTGTACTCCCTACGCCTCTGATCCCAGCAGGATACTGCGCACTTGATTTCCTTAGTTGATATCACCCACAACTAAGAGTTTCTACGACACAAAGTCGAAGACTTGATGACAAAAAAATCTGTCTCACACAGACAAGTCTATCGAAGGATTAATCTGTCTCCCACAGATAAACCCTAAAAGGTTTTGTTCCGTCTTTTGATAGTAATCAAGGTGAACAGGAAGCAATTGATAATCCGGTCTTATATTCCCGAAGAACAACCTAGAGTTATCAATCACCTCACAACAATCTTAATCGTATGGTAGCGAAACAAGATGTTGCGGAATCACAAACGATGAGACGAAGATGTTTGTGATTACTTTTTATATCTTGCCTATCGGAGATATCAATCTCAAGCCAATCAATATGATTTTACTCGTACGATAGAAGATGCAAGATCAGATCACACAACTACGATAAAGTAGTATCGGTCTGGCTTCACAATCCCAATTAAGTCTTTAAGTCGTTAACTTGGTTTTAGAAGAAGAAAACCAAAGGTTAAAGGAGAACCGACTCTAGCACGCAAACTAGTATCACACGTAAAGTGTGGGTATTAGTTTTGCATTGATGCTAAATGTCCCCTTATATAGTCTTTCAAATCAGGGTTTGTCATTAAGTTAACTTGGTAACAAAGCAATCAATATCCACCGTTAGATGAAAACCTGATTTAGATTCAAGCTAATATTTCTCAACCGTTAGATCGAAAACTTAGCTTGTTATACACAATTGAAATGCACGCTTCTAGGTTTGTTAACCGTACCCAAACGTATGCACTTGTTGGTTCAATAATAGTTAACCAAAAGGTTAGCCATATGAGCATTTCATATCAACCATGTTCTTCTTCACCATAACTAGTTCACATGACTCAAATGAACTAGTTAGAGAGTTGTTCAATTGTAAAGAATTCTTATGTAACTGCACAAGACACAATTGAAGCAAAGATGATTTGATTCACTCGAATCGGTTCATGAACTTTTATAGCCACGGTTTGCAAACTGCATTCCTTAGTCTTTTTAAGTTTAAGTTCAGAAATCATCTTCAGATATATAACCTTCTTAAGTTCGCAGACTTGGTTCGCGGACTTAAGTTACCGGCCAGTGTTTACAAGCTCCAGCAGAAATTCTCGGGATGAGAACTTCGCCGGTTCGCGGACTGGGTTCGCGGACTGAGTTCGCGGACTTACCATTACGCACTAGTTTGTCAACTCCAGCAAAAATTCTCGGGTTTGAGAACTTCGGCAGTTCGCGGACTGAGTTCGCGGACTTGGCTCACGCCATTCTTCCGGTTCTCTTGATCAACAAAGTTCGCAAACTTTGGTTCAAGGAATATGACTTATACATAAATGTGTGTTCCACAACAATGCTTATGTCCACATTGGTTATGTAATCTAAACTCTCATTCCAATAATTGAAATATTCTTCGTCAAAGCAATTTTCAAAGTGATTGAAACATATCATGACTTTCGTCACTAGGTAAAGATAAACTTGGTCGAAGCGAAAAGCTTACCAATACATATTTCGAGATATAGATAGGCGAGGTATATTCGGCTCGAAATACCAACTGTGTATAATCAAAATCTATATATAGCATACGACTTTTTGTTTTAAGAAGTAGGAGATAGAATAGATAGACTTTTGAGTGATAGATAAGTTCAAGTCTTCACATACCTTTTTGTCGAGAAGTTCCACCGGTTCCTTGAGTTGTTCTTCTTCTTGTATGATGAATCTCCATGAAGTCCTTGAGCTCAACTACACTTTTTATCCTAGTCCGAGACTTAGCTATAGTAGACTAGAAATCAAGACTTATAGTTTTGATCACTAACATTGACAAACATGCTTGAGATAGCAACGAATGTGAGTTCGACTGAGAAATGCTCTAACAATTGGAATTTCATGTCCGTCTAAGCATCTCAGCAGGTTTCCACCAAAGTTTTTGCGATACAAAACCCCTTCCAGGTAGACGAACCGTTTGGCCTTTTGGGTAAGTTTGATGGCTTCTTTCTTTTCTGATGGTAAAGCGTTATCATGAAAATATCTGATGTGAGGCTCCCTCCAGTCCCCAGTATGGTGAATTGTCAGGATTTCCAGATGATGAGGTGGTGTCTGAAAATTGGGACAGGATCCTTGTAACATTCTTGATTGAGCTTCTATGGAGGGCCAGTAGTAGCCGAGCCGTTGAAGCCTCATGTAGAGTGTGACCACTAGGGTTTGCCCACATATTTATTCATGTACGCGTTTGAGTTGTTCACTTGCTTCCTCGTCTCCAAGACATCATGACAGGGATCCATCAGGATTGCGATAGTATAATGCTCCATGTAGCAGAAAAAAGTTTTTCAACTCTTTGAGGCTGATTTTCCCTTCCGTAAGAGAACTGCTCAATTCATGAATGATGGGCGCTCTCTAGTCGCTCGATTGAGCATCTTCGACTTGAGTAAGCCAGGTAGATTATACATAACGTCTTTGCACAGTTATGGACTTCTCTGACCCTTCAAATTGCAATTTGGATGCCAGAGTCGCCAGACAATCGGCATGTCTATTGTGGGTGCGTCTAGTATGGACAATTGTTGCATCATAAAAATGAGCTAACAGTCATTGTGCCTCGGCTCTGAATGGAGCAAGTGTTACTTCTTTGAGAGAGTATACGCCATTCATTTGATTGACTAACAACTTTGAGTCTCCTCTGATTTCCAGGTGCACCGCTCCTGCCTTCTTGGCTAAAGATAGCCCTAGGAGAAAAGATTCATATTCTGTTGAATTGTTGGTGCAGTGGAAATCTAACTTGAACGAATGTGAGAAGACCTCGCAGGATGGAGATACTAGCACAATGCCCGCTCCACCAATATCATTGCTCGGATTGGCAGATCCATCAAAATATAATAGCCATGTTTCTTCCTGAATGATTGAAATTTCTGGAAACTCACCGGGAACTTCTTCATGCAACATCGTGATGTCTTCTCCAGGGAAAGCAGCAAGTAATCCTGCAACTGCTTGTCCTTTGATTGCTTTTGGAGGGACACACGCTATGTCAAATTCTGGCATTTGAAGTATCCATTTTGCTGGTCTCCCTATCAAAGCAGGTTTCGACAGTAAGAATTTTATGGGATCAGCTTTGGCCACCAGCACGACTCTGTTTGATAGTGGATAATGTCTGAACCTCTGAATTGCGTAAACCAATGCTAGACACGCCCTTTCAGCCTTTGGGTATCTTGGCATCTCTCATTGTGCGACTGAAGTAATAAATTGGACGTTCGATACCTTCTTCATCATATTGAGCGAGGAGTGCTCCAATGGCGACATCACTGGAGGCTGTGTAAAGTATCAGTGGTCGTCCTTGCACTGGAGATTTCATGACAGCGGGTGATAGTAATATTTGCTGTATTTTCTGAAATGCTTCTTGTTGAACGGTTGTCCATTAAAAATCTGCTCCTTTCTTCAACAGAGGAGTGAATGAAGTAATGAGTTGAGCGATTCCAAGAATGAAACGCCGGATATAGTTGACTTTACCCATGAAACTCTGGAGCTCTTTCACAGTTCGTGGAGGAGGCATGGTAGTAATGACTTTTGTCTTATCTGGATCGACCTTGATTCCTTCTGCAGTGACCAGGAATCCAAGAAACTTTCCAGAAGAAACACCAAAAGCACATTTTAGACATTCATCTTTAGTTTGTATTCCCTGCATCTTTCGAAGACTTGTCTCAGAATGTCTAGGTGGGATGCCCGAATCTTTGCTTTTACCAGTCCTCTACTTGCTTGTGCATCATGTCATGGAATATTGCGGTCATGGCTCGCTGATAAGTGGATCCTGCATTCTTCAAACCGAAAGGCATCACTGCGTAGTGGAATTTTCCAATGGGAGTTCAGAATGCGTTTTTGTTAGCATCATATTCGTACATCTTGATTTGGTTGTATCCACTGTAACCGTCCATGAACGAGAACATATCATGACCGCTGGTTGCATGGACGATCATATCGATGTTTGGCAATGGAAAGTTATCCTTCGGGCAACACTTGTTCAGGTTCCTGAAATCCACACATCATCGATCTGGCCATTTTTTTTCTTGACTGGGACAACGTTCGCCAGCCGCGTTGGATGTTGAATGGGTTTGATGAATCCTGTTGTTAGTAGTTTCTGGATTTCCACCTTGATTTGTTCTTCCACCTCGTGTCTGAATTGTGTAGGCGGTTGTTTGACAGGTTTGGATATGGGAGTGATGTGGAGATGATGATTGACCAGTTTGTCATCTAGACCGGGCATCTCTTCGTATGTCCAAGCGAAGATATCTTGATACTCTTTCAACAGACCTACCAATCCTTCTCGTTCCTCAGATGAGAGATAAGAACTGATTAAAATCGGCCTTGGTTTTTCGTCTGTTCCGATGTTGGTAGTCTCAAGATCGTCAGTTGTGGAAACCCTGCCATCTTGCAGCTGTCGTGGTGCATCTCGAATCTCTTCGTCGGGTGATTGCTCACTCTGGCATGATTCTTCGGGGCGGGGAGACTTTTCATCGACCTCCCCTGTTAATTGCTAATATTTTCGACGGAGATAGATGACTCTCCCTTCTGCATCATAATAAGTAATAAAATTGGACTTATTATGAGTTGTACCTTGACCCTAACAACGCTTGAGTGGTGTGGTAGACGGTTTGATGGATTTAGCATATGTTGATGGTGGTTTGTCAGCTTTCTCAATATATTTCCAATTTGGGAGTGGAGTACCGCAGATCTTGCTTGGAAGTTCGAGGATGCTTTTTGGAGGTTCCAAGAACTCAGCATCATAAACCGGAGCATAAGGAGACACTGAGGCTGGGATGCAGACAATTTTGTTGTTGACCAAAGATTTCATACATTGATGGTACGTCGAAGGAACAACTTTATTGCCATGAAGCCACGGTCTCCCGAGTATCATGTGATAATCAGGTCTTTCTCGATCACATGAAACTTGACAGTGGATTGAATCGGCCCTACTCTCAGATCCACACAAACATACCCGTATGTGTGACTCTGACTTCCTTTAAAACCCGTCATCAATATGGGATGATGAACGATCTTGCTTTGTGGAACTTTGGACTCCTTGAGAGTCTTCATAGTGATGATATTTGTAGAATCACCTGTATCTATGAGAACTCTTCTGAATTCGGAGTCCTTAATATAAGCAGTTATGAACAACGCTCGGTTATGTCCTTCCTACGCCATTCGGTCTTCCTCAGTGAAGGTGATGTTGTTGACCGAAGGTTCAGATACCATGGACATTTGTTCAACCATCAGAGATGATGGAACTATTCGCGCGTCAGATGATATTTTGTTGAGTGCGGCAAAAGTGTTCGCACGCTGATCTCCGGAGAAATGCAGGAGATCACACAGATTCTCAATTAAATGTGTGACATATTGTTCCACTGGATTCTCATAAGTGGTGAAGTTGTTGGCTCGCGGATGATTCGGTTGAAGGATTGCCCAACATCGAGATTTCCTGAGCAGGGGCGCCACCCAAATCTGATGTCAGTCTGACGAGGAAATTCAGTATGTTGCTCAGCGTTTCTTTCATCAGGTCCATGTTCCTTGTATGAATCCCCTGTACTCGTGCCAACTCGATCAAGGTCGGGATTTCCGGGTCGACAGTTACATTGGATGGAGTGTTGGAAGGAGGAACATTTTCATTCGAAAAATTCTGACTGGAATTCGAAGTAGTTTAGTTAGACCTAAGACCAACCATTTTGTGAAAATGCGAGATTGCAACCGAGAGATTAATCTCCCACTGTGGTCGCTAATCTGTGGATGGGGAAAAATGGTTTGCTGGTTTTTTAGGAAGGTGAAGAATCGAGTGTGTGGACAAGACTCATCAACCAAGCAAACTGCTGAACCTCACACAGATGTACTGCAAAGGGAGTGCTTAGATTCGAGAGATCAATCTGTAGGACTCCGGCCTAAACCAAGTCAATGGCCGTTCCAGAGTCAATTCGGTCACAAAGAGGGAGATGGGTTGATCTGTAGAAGGGAAGCTGAGATTTGTTTGGGATCAATGATGATCAAGGATTGTGGATGTGTTGAAGGTTTCTGCAAATTGATGAACTGCTGAAGTTGAGTTCTGTGAATAAGTTCTAATCGAGTTGTTGACGAATGATCCCTGTCTGTTGTCCTCGATTTGGACTTATTTATATTTCCAGAATGATGAACACACTGATCCCTGTAAGTGTGACAGTTTCTTGAGTCAAAGAGTGGGAAAGTAGAAGATCGTGCGGAGACTTGGTTAACCTTCCACCCACTACTTTGATAACTCCTTCAACCGTTGCACGACTTACTCACATTCTCATCGTGTATGAATCCACGTGTTGTAGGCCGTCAGACCAAAACCCTAATTGATATCCCCCATGTGACGTGATTGATGTCTCACGAATCATGGAGTCTGCACGACAGATGTGTATTTGATTAGTCATGTTGACTGATTAGACAATGATTCTAGGTTTTGTTGAATCGAGCATGAGTGATAAATGCTCAGCGATTCATGGATCGAACATGTAGTTCTCCGAAATGATGTCAATATTGTAGATTCAGTGATGAATTACTGACCAGTATTATTTGAGCGACTGAGCAAGTATTGCTCAATTCGGCGAATTACTAAATATTGAGAATTTGACGGGCAACTGAGCAAGTATTGCTCAATCCGACAAAATATTGATTGTTGATAATTTGAAGAGAAACTGAGCAAGTATTGCTCAATTCGACAAAATACTGAATGTTGATAATTTGACGAGCAACTGAGCAAGTATTGCTCAATTCGACAAATTACTGATCAATTACTAAAATATTGATAGCCGGATCAATATTTGAGCAACTAAGCAAGTATTGCTCAATTCGACGAATTACTGATAAATTACTAAATATTGATAGCTGGATCAATATTTGAGCAACTAAGCAAGTATTGCTCAATTCGACGAATTACTGATAAATTACTAAATATTGATAGCTGGATCAATATTTGAGCAACTGAGCAAGTACTGCTCAATTCGACGAATTATTTATTGGTGACGTGACCCAATAAAATATTAAAATATTAGTAGATTACCAAATGATTAATTCAGATGTTGGTTGCTAAATCAACATCAATTCATTAACGTTTGAATCTTCCTCAGAATGATGATTCGTGGAACATTTATTTGAAACCCTAATTTCAGATCAATTATCTGTTAATTGATGATTCGCTGAAAATAGGTTATAACTGATAGAGGGTCCACATGGGATGATGAGCGTCCATGTGGCGCCCAGTTGTAGATGGTGGATTTTCGACAAGGGAAAAATCGTAAAACCATAATTATACATACTCTGGATCCATCAATCGGATGATTATTGAGACTCATGTCTCTCAATAAAGCGTGAAAGCTCATGCCATAAAACCTCTGACTGAGAAGGCTGTCTCTCAAAGTATATGTAGATGTGTAGTCTCTCAGCTGAGGCCACGACGCATCTCATGAATACTGAGCAATTTCAGTAATTATTTTTGTATAGAATCGAAAGATTGGACGGCTCCTAGACAGCATGTCTGCTAGTATAGAGCAACAACGTCTTCAGGATGCAACCAGGTTTTCCCTGACTATACAGGAGGAATATGACACTCCAGCAAGTTCATATTGCTCAACTCTCAGATAATTAATGCTCCTAGATAGGAAGCCCTACTAGTATAGAGCCATCAATTAATTATCCCTAATCGTAGCTGAATATTCAACTATATTCTACGATTCTTCGAATGTTTCGTTACTTCAATTTATGGTTTTGCCAGCAGAATTCCATGGGTTAGTAATAAATATTCAATGAACAGGCATATGAACACCGAATAAGCCCTGATTAAACTGGTGCAAGTGTATTTAGCAATAATGCACAGACCAGCATTTGAATGCGCTAACGAGCATCTCAAAAATGTGAATGAATGAGGAACCTATGCAAAAATAGGAAGGAAAATAATAATAATAAAATATTAACAAAGGCGTCAGGGGACTGGGATCACCAGCCGGCCGGTCATACCGTGACCAGTCCCACGCTCAATTTTATACTTTATCATATTTTATTATTTTTCCCTGATCTCATGAAATTCTCTCATTCGAGCAAATCTCCTTCGTTTCATGGAAATTCTCGAATTTCATGATATTTATTTGTGTCAAGGAAAATAATAAAATTAGGGAAAGGTGTCATGGGACCGAGCACCAGCTGGCTAGCCATGCCCTAGCCGTGGCCGGTCCCACAACTCACGGTTCCCCATTATTTTATTATTTCCCTCAATCCATGAAACTTCTCTGATTTCATGAATTTTCCCTAAACCCACGAAAAATATTATAAAATCAAGAAAACTCGTGGGACCGGGCCCTATCCGACCGGTCATGCCCTAACCGGTCCCACACACCTCTTTTTTTATTATTATTATT